>NC_057803.1:660835728-660843998 GCF_018294505.1 Triticum aestivum | reverse complement strand
GGCCACACGACGCGGCATCGGAAGGACGCGCGGGTGGCGGCCATCGGGGGTTGCGCGCGAGCACGCGCCAGCAGGGCGCGGTGGCTGGCCATCGGGGTGCGGTGACGAGCCGACCGGCGGGACGATGGCGGCGGCAGCGTCTACAGGACGCGGCACGGGACGCGCGACCAGCGGGGTTGCGGCCAGCAGAGCCAGGGCGACGCGGTCGATGGCTTGGCACGGCGTCATCTGAACGCTGGCCTCGGGGTGCAAATCTTTGTTGCGTTCATCCGGAACTCCGACGGCGCATGGCACATATGGTGCTTTTGCAGCGGTACCGCGACCATCTGGGTGACGATCTGTACCGACTCCCTATAGTGCAGTCAGCAAGTTCCTCTTGATCCAAGAACATCGACATTGGTCGGCGACGTATTCGTCAGCTCGGTTCTTGGGAGAAAAATCCACACCATAGGTACATTGAATCCGAAAAAAAATAGACTAATCGCAAAAACAGAATCGCGAGAAGATGAGGAATCCATTTTTGCAAAAGAGAGATCGGATCTTATACCTCCGCCTGAACGACGAAAGCCTGCTTGATGCAGGCTTGACGCGGGCTTGATGGAGAGTTGATGGAGCGAAGCGTGCTGATAACGTGTTCCGCAACTCCGCCGACGAGTCCGGTCCAAAGTTGCGGAGCGAGGGCAAACGTCATAAACGAAGTAGTCGAACACGCAACAGAGAAATATAAAGGAGACTAGCTTTATTAATCAATGATCAAGTGTTACAATGATTGCTTCTCGTTGCTTTATATAGGGGGTACGGGGTCAACGAATAAGTACCCACTTAATCTAAAGTGTGGAACCGGGAGGGGCCAGCCCGTGCGTATCCCACGAGGCCGCCGCCACCCCCTCGCGTGGCCCGGTTTCCCAACAACTCGGACGTAGTAGTAGTAGTAGTAGAGATACTAATTATTGGTGGTTAATTCCGTGATGGTACGGTGTGATTCTCGTGACTGCTCTGTCCAGCTAGCTTAGCGATCTGTTGACCGGTTAGAGCATCTAACCAAACCCCGAAAGAATATATATTTTTTGATTTGTTTGAATTGCTTATCACATGTGTGAGGTGATTCGAAAGAATATATTTATGGTCGTTAACATGCATAACCGAAAATCCTATACAGAACAAACGGCATGATTAATCGTTACAGTATGCATTATCTTCTCTTCAGAATGATTGGATTGTTAGTTAGCAGATGAAGGATGTGTCCATCAAGTAGCTAAGCTGAGGCGATAATTATTGCGTAACGAAGTCTTACTTAACTAGTATATGGAATGGCTTGATATTATTAGCCTGACAAGAGCATGCTATATCTGAATCACGCATGATGTGCTACTAATTGTTGGAAGTTGCAAATTTGTTTAGAGGCCAGTGCGGCCTCTGCAATGATACAGACGACTGACTCCATTTGACCGCTAACTAATTTGCACCACATTATTATCTCGGTATCAAGGCATGTTTGGCTCATGGAACGATCCGAGAGAGCATTTCCATTCCTGTATTTCAATCATTACCACTGTGCTGAGATGAACAGGTTCCAAGAGGGCATGATTAACATCGAAGCTCTGTATTTTTACTAGTAAATTGCACGTGCCTTGCACGTAATAAATATAGGGTCTATCTAGGATACATCTGTTTTTTACAAAAATTTCCCCAGATTATAATGAAACTTCACCTATAGTACAAAGGATCTTGAAAGTAATAGAAACTACAAATATGTCCTCTGACCACTCCCACCGCCTGCACGGGCTGAGGGCGGGCCGCCGCGACCTCCACCGCTCCACTTGAATCGGTCCGACCTTGAACCTGGCTGTCTTGAATGCGGAGGGGAAGCCTTCGAGCCAAGTCCCCGGAGGGCCAGCACACCGGTAAGGAAACCGTCGCCAGTGAAAATCCACTTCAATCTTAAAACCACGAACCAAGCATGTACCTGATACCATGCCCCATAGATTGACAGAGCGCCACAACAGCACCTCCACGAACTCCACATCAGGCCATGACAATCGTCACCATGGCGAAGAAAGACCAGGAGCACAAAAGGCTCCACAGCAAGGTCCGTCCTTTGCCTTTGCCGCAAGAACCGCACCAGGAGCACGAACACTCACCAGATCAACGGATCCGGGAGCACACAACGTCGGAAGCTCCTCGGCTAGTCCATATATGGTGTCGCAGCGATAGGGAAGAAGCTCCGGCCACCTTATTCCATGCCGCCGCCGCCACCGCCATCCTAGCCGCGACGCTCGAGAGCCCTACCCTACTATCTACATACCTCGGGCATAGATCCGAGGCCCCTCCATGCTCCTGCTGCCACAACGACAGCCCGAGAGGGATGGGACCGGCAATCCGACCATCAACTTATCTTCGCGTAAAATCAATGGCATGTGACTTAAATGTGCCACACTTAGGGCACATCTAAATGAGCTTAAATAAATCTACCGATTAAATATATTGTTTATCAATGTATCTCCAAAATGTGTCCTAAAAAGCCCACATATTGGAGATGGAGCAAATTATAATGTTAAAAAAACATGAATTTAAATTTATCGTAAAATTAGCCTATCAAGCCATTTTAAAATTTCTAGCAAAATAAAGAATATGTGTGGACCTCTTACATTTATTTAGTACAATTTATACCTTTTATGGGCTAAATGTTAAGTATATGCATTTCTTCCTATGTAATTAAAAACAACCATGAGCATTATATTCCTAACAAGATATTACCTTTGAGACCAGGTTTATTTTCTCGGAAGCCTGAACGGCGTACATGGGCGGCTGACTCGAGATGCACGTCAATACCCTCTCCAGAATATTCTCTCTTCTGCAGTCTTCTACACACTTACCCACTCCTTTCAGCGGTGTTAAGATCCAAATGGATCATTCTTCTCCGTGCGTGCTAGAGCTGTATCCGTCCGCTCATGATGCTATATTTTGTGTTAGCGCTTCGGCCACCACGGCCCAAGACTCCATGGGACCATGCAACTCTTGGTCGCCGGATGCGCTCCCCTGAGTCATGCGGCCGGTCGCAGCCCGCGGATTGCGTTGGTTGTTGGACACTGTGTGGAGGAGGCGATCCATTTTGTAGCTTTAGATGGAGCTTGCTTGATGAATCTAGATGTTTTTTTTCTAGATAGATGTTTCTCCCATTACGAAATATTCTCTTATTCTTTCCTCATTTCCCTTGCCACCTGCGTTGTGTTTTTTTAAATGATGACTCGTCTTCGTCAAACTTGTCGTTCTTCTCTGCTCTCTTTGGTTGATGCTTATTATCTTGCTGATTTAGCTGCAATGAGCGAAGATCTGGCAAGCTAGCTGCATGCACGAATAAGGAGGCGTGTAGAAGATTGTTACATATACCTTTTTTTGTCATTTGGAATGTGCGCTGATGTCCTTGTTTGGTGGCTGTGAGAATACCCAAGCCTCTATTCAAGGCAAGGTTTTCGCCGTGAGATTCAGTCATTTGTATGAAAAAGATCCATGGTGAATCTTGCATGTGACACGTGGTATTATTTTGGTACCTGGCGGTGTAGAAAGGCCTTGTGGATTCACTTATTTCATTGGAATTTTTTGAACTGGTGTGGCATTCGGTTTGATTGGCTTAGCGTTTTTGTACTGCATGTGGGGTAGGTTCATTTGTTCGGTGTTCTTGCGTACTTACTTTGCGTCGCTGTCGCGTTGGAATTTGATGCTTTCATGTATTTGAATTGGCCATGCGTTTGTCTCCCGGCCACTGTTGCCTGATCGATGCGTCACTTTCTTCTGTTCTTGCCGCTGTTGGTGTCTCTGATCGGTGCCGCTTTTACCGTTTATTCCAGAATCCCCTATCGTGCCTCGCTCTAGAAATCCCACCGCTTACTGCTACCGCTTTTGCTTTGCATACGTACGTACCGTGCTACGGTGTGGGGTTATAAATAGGTCGCCTTCCTTGCCAGATTATTGCCTCGGGTCTTCTTCCCAGGGACGGTACCGGCGAGGAGCTGCGTCGAGCCGCCGCTAATGCTCTACCGAGCGAGGAACTGCATCACCGTCCCTACCGAAGTTGCCACCGCTGTCGTAACTGTGTCGTGTTGCTCGATCTGGAGTGGTGCCAGGGCCGCTGTGGCCTGTGGGCTATGGGGCATCTACGGCAAAGGAGCGGAAGCCTCCATGGAGGAGGCGGCTGCGCCGTTCTGGCTCCTCCATCGAGTAAGGCCGGCGCTGGGACCTGCTTCGCGCCGTCGTCGCCACACCGCCACCTGGTCTCCCCGCACGCGCCACCCATGCTGCATGCATCGCCACCCTCCTTTTGTGCGTGTGCTGCTGCCCACGGACACCCGGGTGCCGCCTCCCTCAACGGCCTGTAAGTCACCAATCGCCACCACAGGAACAAGCGCTGGGCTCCTCTGCTACCAATTAGCATCGGCCCCCATTCACCCGCGTTCCGTTCCCGCCCACGATTGTCGTCGACGGACACGCACGGCCATTGCTCTTGCACGCGGTGCTTCTGCACTATCCTTCTCTCCCAGTTACGTGTACTAAAAATTGGAGCTCATGCGTTGCTGCTCTACTTTTATCTATCTCCATGGCTGCAGCAACTCGATCTCTCCCCTGACCGTATACACAGCGGTGGCTCCTGTTCTCTCTCTAGCTCTCTCTCTCTCTCATTTAGCAACAACTTCTCTTTTGCTGAATTGGTGTATCAATTTGAAATCTGGTTTTTTTGTTATAATAAAATGTCTGTGATATGTCAAGCTTAATGCAGAGAAACCTTGATAGAAATACACACGTACAATATTCTTGATGTGGTTATTTCATGATCGCTATATGTTTGTTAATATGTCGACATGAACTAAACATCTTCACATTAGCTAATGATCAATTATAACCTGTTGCTTTTATAGCAGACAAAGTGAACAAGATGGTTATATAAATATCTCATCCCTTGATGTCCAGCTAAAAACAGAAGGTTTCAGCAGAAAAAGTGAAGAGGATGGTTATCAGGTGTAAGGGACTGCTTACCCCCATATTAGATAAGCCAAGATTACTTTTAGGTTGCTTTTAGATCTTAGTGGAAGAAATGCTGTTGTGGATTTAGATACATTTTCTAGATGTGGATTTGGAGGTTCGTGTGATGCTCATGTCTTCTCTGCTTCGGATGTAAGTTTAAGTTCTCTTTTGGGTAACTTTTATTATATATATCTTTCCATGTTCATTCTGTATGCGTGGTGAAGTCAATTTTTTTGTTCTTTAGAACATACTTTTCTATGGAATAAGGCATTGTATGAAGCCAGAAGCAATAATGCAGGTTTTGGGTTCACGTTGCCACATTTTCTTTGTTTTCCATTGTAAATTTGAAAATTATACTCTGAATTAATTAGGTTTAGATCTGACTGGTATCAAATAGTATGCATAGGTTAGAGGTTTGCATTTTTTTACATATGAACTGCTTCTATATATTTTGGGCATGAGCACCTCCTCAGTAGGTACTCCTCTCTCTTTGCTGCGTCTATAATTAAAGTTCAGAAGTTGTCCTCCTCTCCTTTGATGTGTCTTTTTTCCCAGTAGTTTTTGTTGCAGGACAGTGTCCTTTTTGTACATGAACTGAAGGTTGTGCTCACTGATCTACAACCTCATGATCAGCAATTTCTCCATGAAGCTCTAAGTTCCCATGTCTTCATTTCAGCAGGGATGAACGAGTACCATCCAGCAAAATTTCCTGTGTTGTTCATATTTCTTATTTTTTCCTTTGCTACTTTTATGATTCCAGATCTCATGATCTCTTTATATTCTGTTTGTTTTATTGATACGGAGTTTGCTTTGAAGTATTCCTTCTGATTTGCAATGTTTTATTGTCTAAGTTTTTACCCGAATATTGTGAATGAACAAGTACTGGTGCAACAGCCCACTTGGAGGATAATACAGAGAGGTATTATTATTAATGGTCATGCTTCAAATTATATGCACCTAGCAAAGTTTCTTATTTTCAGAAATTGGGTTCTAACTGAAGTGAACAACGGCAGTTTGGCAGATTTTATTGCCAGTAACGAGAAAGATCATGCGCCCATGGTTTTCAACCGTGTCCTGCTGCCAGAGGAACTCAGAATCCTGTGATAGGCCACCCACACGATGGACGAGATGCACGTGTACCGGACACACGGGTTGCTAGCATACATGTTTCTGTTTTTGCTAATGATAGTACTTGCTAATTGATTGTACATATAATTTATTTGCTATAATTTGAGAGATGTAATAGTAATTTGAATTGTCGTATCTGTAGAGGTATCCAATTGAGCCGAGACGTCCATTATAATGTACTACAGTACTATACAATCGGAAGAAGGTTGGTACTAGCAGGTGTACATGCATATGTCTTATCATTTGTTCGGTCAAGTAGCGTGCATGCATGTTGGAATAGTAGGGCACTTGACAATGCTTCTTGATCTTAATAGGAACACTCTTTGCCTGTGATTTGTGACTTGGAAGTATGATGTATGTAGTACATCCGGGTACTCTGAAGGAGGTTAGTTAGTTCTCAAAGCCACACATATTTGTTTCGCAAAATAGATGGTTCATCACTATATATCTGTTTTTTCTAATGGTGTATGGTTTTTTTGCAGAACTGTTCCCGGTACATACATATGAAAACTCGGTGCAAGCAGAATTTGCCATCAGAGAAGATAGTCTCAAGTTTCTTTTTGTTTTAGGTCAACATTTCAACAAGGGTCTCTATGCATATATTTATGTACAATCCACCTAAAATTTGATTCAACATGCACCTCTTGGATCTCAAATTAAGGCCTATCTTTTTTTATTTGTTCTCTTCAAAATTAGTGGAAGAAGAGAAGAGCTTAGGATATGCTTTCTTTGGAAAACAAAGAGAATGCTACTCTCCATTTTGGATGGAAAGTAGAAGTTTTTGCTAGGTACTTTAGGCCAACTTTTCCAGTAGTTGAGGGTCCTAAAAGACATGGCATTATTGATGCATAACCGATTGTTGTATCATCATTATAAAGACACGCACATCATCTATCTCAAATGAAATTAACAAAACCGGAATATCAAATCAAACAAAATAAAAAAACAAGAGTTAAAATCAAGCACCTGAAACTACATATGATGATGACAAACAAGAACATTGTGAGAAAAAACATACAATTAAACTTACACAAACATGAAAAACTGATGGAGTACACAACAGTAACATAAACAACCAACCAATTAGCCAAATAATGAACACAAGGATCTTTCTATCCATGCATACAGAACTTCTATGTAGCGGCTAGGTAATGTGTGTATCTTTATGAAAGATTTCAGCTTCCATACCAATACGATGGTTGTACATACACCACAACATAAAAAAGTGAACAGGCAACAACTGAGTAGTTAATTAGATAATTGTCAGATAAAGTTTAATACCACCATATATAGAATTTCTTACACAACGTCTCAGTGCATGGCTATGTAGAGCGGACTGTACACGGTTTTAATCTGTAGCTTTTATTAGAAGTGTATCAAGGTGTGTGTCATTTTGTTTGTCAATATGCATCATGCATTGGTTGTAATAAATGTACTTCTTTCTATCTTGAGGTCTTATATCACCGTCTCTATGTATGTATCAATGTGCTTTTGATCATGTAACATCATATAACACACGTGAAGCCATCACGTATATTTTCTTAGGTTATAATAATTGTTCATGATTCTATCATGACGTATAGACTGGCGCGGCGT
Organism: Triticum aestivum; assembly: GCF_018294505.1. Taxonomy (NCBI): domain Eukaryota; kingdom Viridiplantae; phylum Streptophyta; class Magnoliopsida; order Poales; family Poaceae; genus Triticum; species Triticum aestivum. The sequence continues at coordinate 660,836,255 of NC_057803.1, read as the reverse complement.
GCCGCCGCGCGGGTTAAGCTAGAAGAGGTTCTAGAGAAATCAAGAAGAGATTCCCAGAATATGGGCATGAGTGCCCATCCACGTGGGGTAATCCTACACAACTCAGGAGATGATCCAACGGCCTGCAACGCTTGGATTTGCCACTTATCAACCGTCGGATGCAGCAGATCGGACGGCTATTATTCAAACTTATTCGCATACTATATAGTGGTAAAGATAAAGATAAAGATATTCACAAAAGAACTCATGAGCCATGCTTCACTAATCACTATGACCAGCAGCAGATTCACGGGGCCCTATTAGCTAAAGCCAGATCTAGCAACCTCCGGCCGGCCAGCCAGCCAGCCAGCGACGCGATGAAGACCGGCCGGACGGGCAGCCAGCCGGGGCGGTGGTGCTGCATGCCGCCCGGTTCCACGGCGGGGCCAATCATTTGCTCATGTGGGGGTGCAGTGGCGGAGCTTGGGCTAAAATCATGGGGGGGCATTGGCTAGGAGGGGCAAACAAAATCACAATATGCTGATTTT
>NC_057803.1:660808137-660834759 GCF_018294505.1 Triticum aestivum | reverse complement strand
TGAACTTTTACTTTCTTTTATCCTTTTCCTTTTTACCTTTTTCTATTTTTCTGTGTTAGCGTTCTTTTACGTTTTTTTAATTCGATGAACTTTTTTCAAAATCATTGAAATTATTTTCAAATTCGGTGAACTCTTTTCTAATTCGATGAACTTTTATCGAAATCAATGAACGTTTTCAAAATTCGTGAACTTTTATGAAAATTGATGAACTTTTTAAATTTTCTTGAACTATATTGAATTTCGTGAACTTTTTGATCCGTGAACTTTTTTCAAACTCGTGAACTTTTATGAAAATTGACGAACTTTTTTCAATTTTCTTGAACTATATTGAATTTCGTGAACTTTTTCGATCCATGAACTTTTTTCAAACTCATGAACTTTTTAAAATTCATTAACTTTTCCGAAATTAGTGGACCTTTTCAAATTTATGAACTTTTTCTTGAACTAGTGAACTTTTTTCAATTTTCGTGAGCTTTTTTTTAGTATCTGAACCATTACTTTTTGAAACAATTTCGTGAACTTTTTTTTAATCTGGGAACTTCTAAATTTTGGACCAGCGCAGCTGTAATTGTACTTAAATAACACACATTACCAGTGGTAAGTATTATGAAGTGTCTGCAGTGGCTAGCGACGCGTCTGCAGGATGTAGAGGCGCGAGTTCGAATCCCCAACACAATTAACATTTTTCCTAGGATTTTTTGCTGCTGCTGCTTGTTCGTGGGCCGGCCCAGCGCGGGGCGCTGCAGGCGCGAGGAGCGCGAACGGGCGCCTGCAGCGCCGTATAGGAGCTTCCCAGAAGATATCCGTAGGCTGGAGGCGGTCGGCTGGACTAGGCTCGCAGGCCGACATTTCCGCTGGATGTAAAACATTTGGTCCAAAAGATGGTGTATCTGCTTGGGCCGCACAAGGGATAGATGCTCAGCCCAAACCATGACGGTCGGGCCAAGCCGGGGACCCATCTCCAACCATGTACAACAAGAGTGCACCTCTTTTTTTTTGCGGGTAACAAGAGTGCACCTGTGATCCGTATGTAAGAATCAAAACACCTCAGATCCAAAAGATGGTGTATCTGCCAGTCTAATTCTGCAGGTTTCGTTCATTTTAGTCGGTCTAGGGTGCTAGTGACAAGAGTCCGAGCAGACCACTTCAGAGCCTTTTTTTTCTCTCTTCAAAATGGCTACATCAGAAGTTTTAAAATATGCATATTTAAAAAATGTTCCGGATTTTAAAAACTGTTCTTGAACTTTAAATATATATACTAACTGAAAATGTGATCACAATTTTTTAAAGGTTCCTTAATTTTAAAATATCCACAAATTTAGAGAGAGGTTTGCAAATTTTACGATATTCAGGAATTTATAAAAGTTATCTGGAATTTGAATTTTTTAGATATTTAAATATGATCAAAATATTCTCACAGATTTCAGAAAATGTTCATGAATTTTCATTAAAGCTTTCAACAAATTATGAATTTCATAAAAATACATTCATGAATTAAACAAAAATGTGCATATATTTTGAAAATAAGAAGCCTGGAAAATGATATAATGGCAAATTTTAAAATTAGAAACAAATGAAAGGTAAATCCGGAAATTGTAAAAAGAACTAAGACGAAAGGAGTGGAGCTTGCGCGGTGCCTACTAGGGCTGGACCACTTACCGCTGGCACGGAAGCTCGGAGGAACCCGTCGTATGTATGGAATACGAAGCCTCATGCAACATGTTATAAATTAAAAGCTTATCTAAAAAAAATAAACCCTCCCGTGCAAGGACCACACCGTCTAGAAACTCCCTCCTCACTCACATTCATGCGGCCCGTCGTGAGTTTCCAATTTTTTTTGTGGCAGCTATATTGGCATAACCATCCATAAACAAGAAGATAACCCCACACATTGCCGCAGGATGATAGGCTGAAAACAAGGGAAATTAGGTTGATGACGTGAATAATTATGGGAATTAATTATAATGTGATGGTAAATGATTTGACAGCCATGCATAATTTGTTGATGTGAAAAGGGTTGCATGCATGGAAAAAATAGTTAGTGGGATGGGAGATCATGACTTCGTTAGTGGATTGCGGCTATTTAATTTAAGAATAAGATTATGCAATGTATGTCTCGGACAAAATGAACTAGTACACCCTTTTACAAGAAAACACACATGATGCATGTTGACAAAGCGGCTAAAACGAAATCTCTACCCCGTGATGAAAGTTTGGCAAACCATGCTTGATTATGGCGTAGAACAAAATACATGTTTATATAAAGTTAGTACAAAGTTGCATCATCTATTTTGGGACGGAGGGAGTAGTTATTTAGTACATCTAAAAAATACATTGATTATTTATAGACTGTAGCATAAGCTCTGATGTGGCTGCTGCTTCACTGTACTGCTGGAACGATCGAGTCACTCACTACCGCTTCACTGCACCGCTGCTGCCTTGACCATCGACGACCTGTACCTCCCCTTGTTTTTGGCTACGAAGCTCCGATACTTCAGAAGTCGCCGTATCGCCGTTCTGGACGTCTCCGATACTCCGATACGTCCGATACTGCTTCGATACGCGTATCCCAGAAGTATCCCGTTTTCTTATTTAAAAAAAAAGAAAAAAATTCAGATACGCTGGCGATACGCTAGCGATACGGCTGGGACACGGCAACGGCAAGCGACAGAACGCAGCCTGAGCGAGCCCAATAGCCCATGAGGCCACGAGCACGATCTATTCCTCTGCCTCTCTCGCGTTCTCTCGTCTCTGTTCGACTACACCGAGACCTAGGGTTTGAGGGCGACCCAGGTCCGCCGCCGCCGCCGCCGCTGCAACCTGGAGTGTCGGCGCTGCCTCCTCCTCCGCCGAGAGCGGCTCACCGCCGACCCTTCCTCCTCCTCCGCCTAGAGCGGCTCACCGCCGACGCTACCTCCTCCTCCGCCTAGAGCAACTCATCGCCGGCGCTGCCTCCTCCTCCGCCTAGAGCGGCACACCGCCGGCGTCCCCACTGCCGTGCAACTCGCCTCTCTGCCTGAATCTTCTTCTCTTCTCCACTGCCGTGCAACTCAGAAGGTAAACAACAATTACCTCAAGCCCCTAGTGATGTACTGAACTACTGATGTGTGCTTGGTGTGTGTGCTTGGTGTGTGTGCTTGATCTTGATGTATGCAGTATGGTGGGGCACTCATGGAGGAAGCACAAAGTTCTTGAAAAGTTTAGCACTGAAGTTACTTGGGCAGCCCTCATCATCATCTTGCTTTGAAAGGAATTGGAGCACATATTCCTTCATCCATAGCTCCGGTAGAAACAGGCTCACTCCTGTACGTGCTGAGGATTTAGTGTTCTCACATAACAACTTGCGTCTGCTTTCAAGACAATCTGATGCTTATCATGTTGGGCCAAGCCGGATGTGGGATGTGGGTGGAGATGGGGTTGAGAGCTTCACTGGTGTTGGCATGCTTGAAGGTGCTGACCTTACACTTGATGAACCCGAATTGGAGGCTGAGATTATGGATGCTCTCACTTGAGCTGTCTCGTTTAGTTTATGTTGTTGTGTTGTTGTAATGCACAATTATGCATTGTTTGAATTTGGTTTTACGGCCACCCGAGCCTTGTATCTTCTTGTTGTTATGTTGTAATGCACAATTATGGATTGTTTGACTATGGATCTTCCTATTTATCATGTTATCTTCGTGAACTTTTGCATTGTTTCTTTATGGCCATTGAGAATGAAACTTGTTGGAACTTGGAAGTTTGGAAATATATTCATCTGGTATGCTACAAGCCAACCTGTTTACTGCTTTCCACTTTTCATGATTGTCTATCTCAGATTATCAAGTCTAATATCATGTGATGTATTTTCTATTTTGCATACACCATGAGGAGTTGAGGACCTGGATGATCATTCAAGACTAGGAAAGAAAAGAGGCAGTCAGGCAACCAATGTGGTGGTATTTTGATCTCTTCTCACACATTTTATTATGTTTGTTTTTATTATATGTAATTTTATTAATTATATATATATATATACTTGCCGTATCGCATATTGCTGTTTCTAGAAATTGCCGTATCACGTATCGCCGTACTCGTATCGCCGTATCGGTATCGCCGTATCGGTGCAACGTAGGTTTTTGGTGAAGTAGGCGACCAGCTCGTCCCTGCCTGGCAGGGACTGCCTGACGACCTCGTCGGAGGTGTACTCCTTGGCTCACCGGCGCAGAGCAGGGTACTCGCCATCCTTCATCAGGCGCACGCCGGCGACTTCCTCCAGCACGCCGAGCCAGTGAGCCAGCGTGCATGCGGCGAGGTCGACGAAGCCGAGCGCGTCGCCCCCGAAGAACCTCTTCCCCTCCAGCTGCGCGTCCAGGATGCCCAGGCTCTCCTTGGTCTCCCTCGCCAGCCATGCCTGCTCCTCGCCGTCCGTCCACATCGCCTGCCACAGCGGCTTCAAGCACTTGTTGGCGATGAAGTCAGCCCAGAAGCTTGCAGTGGTGCGGTCGTAGGGGTCCGCCGGGAGGAGCCGTGGCGCCGACCCCTCGTCCCCGTCGTGGAAGGCCTCGTCGATGTACTCGACGATGAGGAGGGACTCGCAGACGGCGCGGTCGCTGTGGAGGAGGACGGGGACCGACTAGTGGACGGGGTTGTGGGCGAGCAGCAGGTCGCTCTTGTTGGTTAGGTCCTCCACAGGGACGGAGCCAGGAATTTGGTATAGAACATTTAACGGACCTGTACACTTGAACATTTAAGGGAGCCAGATGATGGCATGCGAGCTCTACACTTGAGCTCTTACGGACTAATGAGCATCAACCCAACTATAGAACATTTAACCGTGAAAAAATGCCTAAACTGAAATCATGTCTTCGGTGATGTAAACACTAGAAGAATACTACCAAATTGTCCATCTTGATAAACGCAAATTCAGTTTTTGAATATATATAGAAAAATTTGGCACAATGTACTACAAATAATTGATTCAAATCCAATTTTCAAGTCCACCAATCAATGATCATTCATGTTAGACGAATTAAATTAGAAATTTGAAGTTGTTGAGAAGGGTCGTACCATGAAGGCATAGAGGATGTCATGCATAGTACCATGGTGGCTCATGGTGATGGTGCTTCCGCTGATCCCCTTTATATAGGCTAACACATTTGTCAATGGGGACATACAAGGCTTGGACGATCAGGTTCAGGATCACCTTCAATAGGACTAGGGTTGTTCTCTTGGCCGGGTTGCCCATCTTTTGCATTTGCATCATGCTCACATAACTGACAGATTGAACCAATTGGCTAGAAAAATATATAAATTGATTCATCTCTCTTCCTCTTCATGTCTACACAAACACAATTAGACAACTGAAAATTTTCTAAGTAGTTTTCAATGTCTGTGGTTCTACAATTACATTATAAAACAAAGTAATCTAATCCTAAAAATAAACTAACCTTTTTTTTCGTTTGGTCGCTGGTTCGTGCGGCCGGCCAGCCAAAATGCTCCTTTGTATCGGCGCGACGGCAGCACGGCGTTTGCCTGTCGCTTTCTCTTTTCAACCGCAGACGATCTACTAGGCGGCCGGCTACCGCGACCGCGAGAAGTTTTTTCCGATCGCAGGAACTCGCAGATTGGAAACGAAGCGACTAGAGCAGAGATAAAACTGCCGTGTACGCGCGTCGTGCTTAAGCCTGGATCCCTTCTCTTCCACGATGGGCTGCTTTTTTCTTTTCCTCATATTTGGCCTTTGACCTGTTGCCTGCAATCACCTACTTGTATATACGCATACATGGGCTTTGACTATGGGAGTCACAGGGGGGGCGAGACAAGCCATAAATCGTGAGCCTACAAGAAAAAACTGCTACTAACTACTCCCTCCGTTCCGAATTACTTGTCTTAGATTTGTCTAGATACAGATGTATCTAGCACTAAAATGAGTCTAGATATATCTGTATCTAGACAAATCCAAGACAAGTAATTCAGAACGGAGGGAGTAATCGCTATTAAGGGGAAACGTGATCGTTAGGGGGGGGGGGGGTCTCGCCCCCCTCGCCCCCCCTTGAAATCGTCCCTGATCCTCCACAAGCAGCTCGTAAGGCAATGTTTTAAATAGCGAGCTATGGCATATAGCGGCAACCCTTAAAAACAGCTATAGCCGGGCTATAGCGAGGTTATAGAGGCAGATTGAACATGAAATCATTTAACGGCAACCTGCTCAAACAGCTACAGCAAGGCTATAGCCGGCTATTTGAAACTATGTATGACACCCCCTTGAGCGTGAGCGCCACCTCCACCCGGTGCGCGAACGGGCTGCCGAACGCCGCGATGAGCCTCACAGGCGCCGGCGACGGCACCTGTGCTGTCTGCTGCGACATCCCGATCAATAAAAAATTAGGTGCTAGATTGTGTATTTATATGGCTGAGGAAGAGTGGTGGTTGTGCATGGTCAGAGATGGCGGGCTGCACGCCTCTTCTACAAGGAAAGGATCCGTCACTCTTCCTCAGCATGCACAACCACCACTCTTCCTCAGCAGTTGGACTCACGCTGCCGTCGTTGCTTTCGGCGAGGTGGGACTAAACTCTTTCCCAGCATGCACAACCACCACTCTTTCTCAGCAGTTGGACTGACGCTGCCGTCGTTGCTTTCGGCGAGGCCGGACTAAACTTTGATGGTGGCCTTTTCACACCACTTGGACCGACGCTGCCGAGATTCAAACGAAAGCAACGACGGATGTTTGTCAGTTAGAAGCTTCGTGAGAGATGGGAGACTATTACACGTACAGCTCAAGTGAGATAGAAGCAATGCAGCATTTGATTTGCGTAAGCTATTAGATAAATAAGATGAGCTGGTCAGGCGGACAACCGATAACGTAATATAGTCACTACTGGAATTTTCGTATAAGCAGTGTGGGCGTCTTCGCTGAGAGCCAAAACGCGGGCACTCGGCAAACTAAACGACGCCGAGAGCCGCACTCGGCAAACCTGGCCTCATGGCAACAGCTTACTTGGGTGTCACTAGCTCACGGCGAACAAGCACCGAACAGCAAATGGCGCAGACGCCGAGAACCGCGCACGACAAAGAGGAGCCACATGGCATGTCTGTTCGCACCAGACGGCTCCTTCAGTTAGCACCAAACGTCTCTCGGTAAACGAGCAGTTGCCGAGAGTGGCTCTAGGTAAAGATAAGGCCACCATCAAAGTTTAGTCCCACCTCGCCCCCCGAGCAAGTCCTGCACCTGTTTAAATACCTTCATCTATTAGATTGTTACAAGCGTGGGTCTTCCTTGCACTCCATTTGGAGGATATGCAGAATGAGTATGATTTATCATATGTATTCATCGTGTATATTCTTCAAGTGGAGAGCCTGGATTGCTGATGTATTTTTTTGAAGCTATACTCGGCTACCCGAGAGTGGCTCTCGGTAAAGATAAGGCCACCATCAAAGTTTAGTCCCACCTTGCCTACAAACAAACAACAAGACCTGTTTAAGTTTAAATAGTGGGATAGTCCGGATGCAGTAAGCTTCGATATTCATTACACCCTTGTTAAGGAGATGGACCATTTGTGATGTCGATGGTAGGATTGCTTGGGATCTGACACGGTGTCATCACAGGGCGTCTGTAGGGTGTGGTAAAAGTTTGCACACATTTCGAGTAAGCTTCCCCTGAGGCCGCTTGTAAACCGCAACATCTCCGAGCTAGTATCTGGGTATCGAGAGGGAACATGTCCGGTTTGTGCAGGAAGTGTTGGTCCTGTTGCTCCGCAGGCCTCGAAAATTCTCGTGCTCTAAGAGGGGGCAACCACATGGCACATTCCACGACCTCGCATTTTTCGGGGACGCGCGCAATATTCGAGAAATTTATTGCTCTGGTAGGGTTTCATCACCGGGAATTGCAGATCTGCAAGGTGGCACATGAAATCATGTCGGGTAGCATCATCGGGGATCATTTGTGATGTCCTTGTGCCATGCCTACGCCTTACACAGACGAGGGAGGGGCATGCCCTGCCACCGGGTTACCAAAAGTACCTCAGTGTCATTCCTGATGCAACCGTTGAAATCCTCAAAAAATCGTACGATGGTAGGACTGCTCGGGATCTGGCACGGTGTCATTGATATCACATGGCCTGTGTAGGGTGTGGTAAAAGTTTGGACATGTTTCGAGTAAGCCTTCCCTGAGACCGCTTGTAAACCGCAGCGTCTCCGAGCTAGTATCTGGGTATCGAGAGGGAACGTGTCCGGTTTGTGCAGGAAGTGCTAGTACTGTTGCTCCGCTGGCCTCGAAACTTCCCGTGATCTAAGAGGGGGGCAACCGCATGGCACGTACCACGGCCTCACATTTTTCAGGGACACGCGCAATATTCGAGAAATTTATTGCTCTACTAGGGTTTCATCGCCAGGAATTGCAGATCAGCAAGGTGGCACATGAAATCATGCCGGGTAGTGGCATGGAGAATCATTTGTGATCTCCTTGTGGCATGCCATAGATGACGGAGGGGCATGCCCAACCACTGGGTTACCAAAAGTACCTCGGTGTCATTTCTGATGCAACCGTTGAAATCCTCGGAAAATCGTACGATCGTAGGATTGCTCGGGATATGACACGGTGTCATCACATGGCCTCTGTAGGGTGTGGTAAAAGTTTGGACACGTTTCGAGTAAGCCTCCCCTTTATTTTAACCTTGCATTATTTCTCTATCTTTGTAGATGAAGTGGTATGCGGTGTACATAGGTAGATGTTTAGGATTCTATGATTCATGGTCTGAATGCAATGAACAAGTGATTTACTATGAAGTCAGCTGCCACGACTCATTCAATATAGCAGAGAGAAGGTAGAGTATCATTACAATCAGTATCTGCTTAAGCAGACGAGAAAATCTGAATTAGTGGGTTCAATGGATGGGTTGATTGGATGTGCTAGCCAGAAACGGCTTATCGGGTTTAGTGGATGGAAGAACTTGATAATTCTTCTTAAGTTTGTGATAATTATGGTGTTGCTTTTATCTTGTGGTCACATGTAGAAATGCATTGACCACTTTCTTGTTTAGTAAGTAGGCATTTGTGCTAAAGAGCTACGAGTTTGTGATCTCAAAAGAATTTCGTGTGAACTATTTTATGTGATGGTTATGTGAGTTTGTTGTTAGGTATTGAGACTTGAAATGCTTGTTTGTGTATTGTATATAAAGTTTTGCAGCAGGGATCAAGGGGAAAGCACTAAAAAGTTGTCTGGGAACGCACCTTTGCCGAGAGCGGCTCTCGGTAAAGTGGCACGCTGGCAGTTGGCTGTGGCATCTTTGCCGAGAGCCACTCTCGGAAAACAGCTGACGGAACCAGCCGACGTGAAAGTCACTTTATTTTGCCGAGTTGTACTGTTTGGCTCTCGGCAAAGCCTTTGCCGAGTGCCCATGCCCTGGCTCATGGCAAATTCCTGTTTGCCGTAGAGGTGGCCGGGTGGCTTTTGCCGAGTGTAGCCCTCGGTATAGGCTTTGCCGGCGGTTATAGGCCCTTTGCCGAGTGTCCTTGGAACTCGGCGTATAAATAGATTCTAGTAGTGAGTATAGTAGTAAACTACATGTATCTATCAATGATGCATGTCATAAGCAATGACTTCATCATTATATGCAACGGGCTTGTTAAATGTGAGTAGACTGTGATTTAGTGAAGTCTCGCGGTCACATGCTCAGCTGTTCGACTGATACAACTTTAGGATTCGTGCCAGCCCACATGGGCAGCTATAGCCTGGTTCTGTCGGGGGTGCGACTGGCCCTTTTTTGCACATCAAAGTACTCTTTATTGCAAGGTGCTCATTATATTATCTTCTACAAGAGTATCAACAATTTCTATGGGTGGATCTTCCATCCACCCCCACGCACCTTACTTCCAGCTAGTTTGGCTAAATCATGGGAAGCACAATTAATTTCTCTAGAAGTATGCTCAAACATAATAGGCAGGAAATCACACGCAAGGTGCTATATATCATCAAAACTGCCGTCGATAGACCGAAAGAGCAACCTCCATTCAGATTATTCGATATGCATCAACAACTTCAGATTCAAAATATTCAATCCAACACAACGAACTTTAAAGAGTGCCCCAAAGTTTCTACCAGAAAAAGTAGAACGAAAACGTGCATCAACCCCATGTATAGATTACCCCAATGTCATGATAATCTGCAAGTTGAATACCAAAACATATATCAAGTGAATCAAATAGAACACCACATTGTCACCACGTGTATCCACATGCAAGAAAGTCATCAAGTGTTCTCAAATCCAAAACTTATTCAATCCGATAATAGTGATACCTCAAAGGTAAAAACTCAATTGATCACAACAAGATAGAGAGATGAAAAACCATTTGATCCAACTACACTAACAAAGCTCATGGTACATCAAGATCGTGCCAAATCAAGAACATGAGAGAGAGAGAGAGAGAGCCCGAGGGTGAACTACTCCCTCCTAGTCATGGAGACGGCGGGTATGATGAAGATGGCCACTGATGATGATTTCCCCCTTCGGCAGGGTGCAGGAAAAGGCCTCCAGATGGGATCTCTTTGGAACAAAGTCTTGCGGCAGCGGAACAACTCATCTAGGTTAACTTTCGGGAGTTTCCAAATATATAAACAATTTTAGCATTAGAATCACGCGAAGAGGGGCTACAAGGGCCAACAACGTATCTTGGCATGGCCACCCCTTGGCCGCACCCAAGTACCTTGTCACCTCCTCATGGCTCTTCTGGTACTCCCTCGAATCTTCGGGGTCTCTTATGTTCCAAAAAAAAATCGTCAAAAAGTTTCGTCGCGTTTGGACTTTGTTTGGTGTGGATTTTCCGAAGAACCAAAAACAAGCAAAAAACAGCAATCGACACTGGGCACTAGGTTAATTTGTTAGTCCATGAAAATCATATAAAAGTGCACCAAAACCATAAAAAATATATAGTATACATGGCATGAATACTTCATAAATTATAGATACCTTGGAGACGTATCAGAGCCTTCCCGAACCTCAACCTCGAGCTCGAGATTTATCGACGGGAAATCTAGTGGGATGGTGAGTTCATTCACCCTGATGGGAGAACATGTCGGACATTTCCGGCTTCAGTGTGTGCTACTCAGCTTCTACAATGCAAGCACCGGAGCATTCATGGGTGGCATGCACACTGCGCTAGCTGCCGGCAAGCAGCTCTGCTTCACCAGCGGCTTCATTAAGAGGTTGAACGCACGCATCAAAGCACTGGGCGTGGCGGGGGCAGGACCGTGGTATCCCCTGCCCACCAGAGTTCAAGTCCCAGACTTGACATTGATTTGACATTACTGCTCGCATTTTCCTGAATTTATTCCGGGCCTTCCAGCGATATACCTTCTATGGAAGGAGACGTTCTTGTCGACTACGAAGGGGTCTGTGGCGACTTCATCAATCTCAAGATGATGTGCTGGCTCAGTCACTCGAACCTGCTTATAGGTAGGGTGTGCGTGCATGCCCTCAGAAGGGTGAGTGTATGTTAGCGACTTTGATTGTATTTTGTTAAAATAACAGGTAAACTCAAGGCAGCCAAAAAAGGCAGTATTTTTTGATCTCGTTAAAAAGACAGAACACACACCCTCATCAAAACTTTACAAGCCAAAGTCCACTTTGCTCTGGCACCAAATTTGAACAACATAACTCTTGTATACACCATATGAAACTAAATGTCTATATGAACATAACAAATAAACGAATATATGTATGCATAACGGAATCGGTAATATGTTTACGTTATTCGGTGGTCGGTGCTATTACAGTACCATGCATATGTTGAAATGATTAGCGAATCTAACTTGCAACACATTTGTAAATGGTACAATTTATACTCTACATGGTTCTATAAATATGCACACTTAATAATATACTAGAAATTACCATTAAGATATTAGTTATACATTCCTTTTTACAAACCTCTAATGTGATATTGGATGAAACTAAACTATACATTAACATATGCACATATATACAAAAATGTACGTGTGGACAATATAATTTGTGGATTCTCACAAAATAATTTAAAGATAATTTCCATTATAGCACTTGGTTTTAATTTAGCATAAACAAATGATTGATGACATACAGTACAATTGGTAACCAATATAAACTGGTTAACTATACCACCTAAATTATGTGGTTAACTATCCTAACTAAGTAATAAAAATTAAACTTTTTAACATTATAGTATGATGGAATATAAAAATAAAAAAGTATAAAAGTTAGGTATAAAAATATTTATTTTATTTCGCTCCGGGTGCCATGTATAAAGAACCAAATGCTCGTAGTAGTAGTGTATGTATGTCTTCCCATTGGTTGACCAAGGGTTCATAAGAATATCATGTATCATTCGCTCTATGTAGTCAAGTATTTCACTTCAAGCATTTTCAAGTCTTTGACCATCTCGCACACCATGTATGACTATGTAAGACCAATACTCTATTGTGGTAACAAAAACTAAAGGTAAAAATATTAACTGTTGACACCATTGCATGTTTCTAGCATCTCACTCCACTGAACAACCAAGTACCCCACAAGTATCTACGAAATTGAGGACAAGAACCTCTACCATTCTTAATAAAAGTCAAGTTTAAACGGCTCTCAAACCTAGAAGAAAATACTTCCTGCCATACCACTAATTCTCTCAGAATCTGGTTTGTTCACGAAACATATCTTGCTAAAGAACAACAAAAAAGAAGCCGATCTAGCATCACAAAAATGACACTTTTCATCTTAACTATGTTATCTCTAGTCCCATCAAAGTTATCTTAACTAAGTTATCATTAGTCAAGATATCACACAAAGAATATCTTCGTACCTCTTATCTTCGAGTAGGAGCAAAGGTTGCCTCCACCACCCTGCCACGAATAAGCCTCCCATCAAAGAAAATCCTTGCCTCATCTGCTACCTTCAGATTGGAGAACCTCACAAATACATTCTGATCTTCAGCACAATATAACATAACTCTCCCAAAGATAGAGCACCGTGTGAGCACTTCCTTGCTTAGATCAGAATCTTCAAAGTTGTCACCTTGAGCAACCTACATAGTGTTCCAAAATGGTAAGTTGGCTTGGTGAGTTGTTGCTACAGCAAAAAAGGTGTTAAAATACTTATATATATAATTTCATCATATGTTAAAAAACATTTGGTGTGTATTTGAAAGTAGTTAACCATATACTAAAAAGCTGTAGTATGTATTTTAAAAATGAAAACCACATACTAGAAAAAATGCTCACCGTATATTGCAAAAACTATAAAAAAGGTAAAAAAATAAAAACTATACAAACTAAAATAAAACCCAACTCTGAAAAGAAAAAGGGCGAAAAAAAAACGACACAAAAAAATCTAAAGTAAAACCAACTTTCAGTGAAGAACATTTATTGAAATTCACTAATATTACATGAATTCTTGAGCATTTTTTGAAATTCACAAACATTTTTCATAAACATGTGGTGTTTATCCAGCTTGCATCGAAGACCCAAAAGTTTTGGTTTTCTTACTAGCATGGACGAAATTTCAACAAATCGCTTGCATCCCGTATATACACTCGATGCACTCCAAGCCAGTCAATACACTCGATGAAACATCCCGTATCATCATCCTACCAACTCATTTCCCCAACAAAACTCAAACACAACTACCCAGCTAATCCAGCACCACCACAAACTAAATAAATAAGCTCACGGATGAATCTAACAACTTCTGCTCATTGTGTTGTCATTCTTCTGTTTGAATGAATGGTGAAAGGTATCGACACACAAAGAGAGAGCTTCTTTGTGTCGACACATTCCAATTGGGAAAAGGCTGTGCCACAGGTGCACCAACACCACCGTTTTGAAGCCCTTGGGATGGTGGAGCAGTTGCAAACATTTTGTGTGGAATATGCTTCCGAGGTACTAGGTTGTTCGCTGCAAGCAACCTCTCCGCGAACATATAACAACAGAGTTAAAAAACTATGCATGAAGGAAGAAAGTCACAAGTTAAGAAAAAGTATTAAAAATAAGATCATCAGATCAAGACAACCGTCTACATCATATATAGTCAGCAATGGTGGTAAGAGCAGGTGACAACTATGTGATATACTAGTAACGATGCCTCAAGTGAACATTTCAACACGTAAGATCAAGATCCATCTTGTTTACCAAATGATAATACTAAGAAGGAAATCACTTTGAACAAATTTGAAACCCCTAAGGCTTCGTATGGTACAAGGGAGTGCAAAACAAAGGACCGGAAAAAGGCATAGGAATCAGGTCGAATGCAAACTGGAAACCCCACAGGCTCCCTTTGGTCGTGGATGTTATGTTCACCCTAAAACCTAGAGAAACCTTCCCTTTCCTCCATACAAAACTGATACGTCTCCAACGTATCTACTTTTCCAAACACTTTTGCCCTTGATTTGGACTCTAACTTGCATGATTTGAATGAAACTAACCTGGACTGACGTTGTTTTCAGCAGAACTGCCATGATGTGGTTTTATGTGTAGAAAACAGAAGTTCTCGGAATGTCCTGAAAATCCTCGGAGGTACTTTTTGGAAAATATAAAAAATATTAGAGAAAGAATCAAGACCAGGGGGCCCACACCCTGTCCACGAGGGTGGGGGGCGCACCCACCCCCTGGGCGCGCCCCTGTCTCGTGGGCCCCCCTGAGGCTCCGCCGACCTCAACTCCAACTCCATATATTCCGTCTCGTGGAGAAAAAAATCAGAGAGAAAGTTTCATCGCGTTTTACGATATGGAGCTGCCGCCAAGCCCTAATCTCTCTCGGGAGGGCTGATCTGGAGTCCGTTCGGGGCTCCGGAGAGGGGGATTCGTCGCCGTCGTCATCATTAACCATCCTCAATCACCAATTTCATGATGCTCACGGTCGTGCATGAATAATTCCATCATAGGCTTGCTAGACGGTGATGGGTTGGACGAGACTTACCATGTAATCAAGTTAGTTTTGTTAGGGTTTGATCCCTAGTATCCACTATGTTCTGAGATTGATGTTGCTATGACTTTGCTATGCTTAATGCTTGTCACTAGGGCCCGAGTGCCATGATTTCAGATCTGAACCTATTATGTTTTCATGAATATATGTGTGTTCTTGATCCTATCTTGCAAGTCTATAGTCACCTATTATGTGTTATGACCCGACAACCCCGAAGTGACAATAATCGGGATACCTCTCGATGATGACCGTAGTTTTAGGAGTTCATGTATTCACTATGTGCTAATGCTTTGTTCCGGTTCTCTATTAAAAGGAGGCCTTAATATCCCTTAGTTTCCGTTAGGACCCCGCTGCCACGGGAGGGTAGGACAAAAGATGTCATGCAAGTTCTTTTCCATAAGCACGTATGACTATTTACAGAATACATGCCTACATTACATTGGTGAATTGGAGCTAGTTCTGTGTCACCCTATGTTATAGCTATTACATGAGGAATCGCATCCGACATAATTATCCATCACTGATCCATTTCCTATGAGCTTTTCACATATTGTGCTTCGCTTATTTACTTTTCCGTTGCTATTGCTACAATCATTACAAAACCCAAAAACATTACTTTTGCTACCGTTACCTTTATTATCATACTACTTTGCTACTAAATACTTTGCTGCAGATACTAAGTTATCCAGGTGTGGTTTAATTGACAACTCAACTGCTAATACTCAAGAATATTCTTTGGCTCCCCTTGTGTCGAATCAATAAATTTGGGTTGAATACTTTACCCTTGAAAGCTGTTGCGATCCCCTACACTTGTGGGTTATCAAGACTAATTTCTGGAGCCGTTGCCGGGGAGCATAGCTCTATTCCCTGAGTCACTTGGGATTTATATCGGTTGATCACTATGAGGAACTTGAAAGACGAAAGAACCAAGATTTTGCCGGAGGTAAGGAACTGCCATCTAGCTCTGCACTAGATTCTCCTTCTGTTATTAGTAAACTTGCGACACCTAAACCTGCTACTTCTATGAACTCTGATATGTCACACGTTATTGATGATGCCACTTCTGCTATGCATGATACTTATGATGAAACTACTTCTGTGCGTGATACTACTTTGCCATTAGGTAAATTTCTTGATGAACAACTTGCTTGGGCTAAAGAGAATGAAATTATTGAAGATGCTATTATTGATGATAGTGATGATGAAAGTTCTCCGAATGATTATGAATTGCCTGTTGTTCCTGAGGGTTATGTTATGAATGAAGAAGCTTCTAGAGCTATCTTTGCTTGCAATGATAGATATGATCTTAAAATGTTATTAGCTAAATGGAAGCATCAGTCTCTTAATGCTAGAATGAAACCTAACCCTGCTTTTGCTACTTCACCTATCTGTGTTACTGATAAGGATTATGAATTCTCTGTTGATCCTGAAATAATTACTTTGGTTGAATCTGATCCTTTTTATGGCCTTGAATCTGAAACTTTTGTGGCACATCTTACCAAGTTGAATGATATAGCCACCCTGTTTACTAATGATGAGAAATCTCGCTATTATTAAATCCTTAAGATATTTCCATTCTCATTAAAGGATGATGCTAAGACTTGGTTTAATTCTCTTGCTCCTGGTTGTGTGCGTAGTCCCCAAGATATGATTTATTACTTCTCTGCTAAATACTACCCTGCTCATAAGAGACAAGCTGCCTTGTGGGAAATATATAATATTATGCAAATCAAAGAAGAGAGTCTCCCACAAGCTTGGGGGAGGCTTCTCCGGTTACTTAATGCTTTGCCTGATCATCCTCTCAAGAAAAATAAAATACTTGATATCTTTTACAATGGACTAACCGATGCTTCGTAGGACTACTTGGATAGTTGTGCTGGTTGTGTTTTCAGGGAAAGAACAGTCGACGAAGCTGAATTACTATTGAATAATATGTTGACTAATGAAAATAATTGGACTGTTCCTGAGACAATTCCTGAGGAAATTCCTGAACCAATTGAGCCAACCCCTGAGCCTATTCCTAAACCCACTCCAAAGAAGAGAGGTGTTTTATTTCTCAGTCCTGAAGATATGCAAGAGGCAAAGAAATCAATGAAAGAAAAAGGTATTAAAGCTGAAGATGTTAAGAATTTACCACCTATTGAAGAAATACATGGTCTTAATACACCGCCTGTTGAAGAACCACATTGTCTTGATAACCCGACATAGGTAGTAAAGGTAAATTCTCTCTATAGATATGATAAAGTTGAAATCCCCTCTACTAAATTTCATAGCCCATGCTTAGATGAATTTGACGACTTTATGGCTAGACAAGAAAGTTTTAATACTTATGTTGGTAGAGAGTTAAAGAACAATGCTTTCGAGATAGGACGCGTGAGCGATAATATGGCTAGAGTTAAAGGTGAACTTAAACTCATTAGCAAATATGCTTCTATGGTTGCTACTCAAGCTGAGCAAGTACTTAAAGCACAAAATGATTTTCTTAGTGAATTAAATAATAAAAATGACTTTGCTGTTAGAGTGGCTACTAGAACTAGTAGAATCACCCAGGAACCTTTGTATCCTGAAGGCCACCCTAAGAGAATCGAGCAAGATTCTCAGAGAAATTATTTAGAGGCACCTAGTTCTTCCAAAAAGAAGAAGAAGAAAGATGATAGGACTTTGCATGCTTCTAGTGAACCTGCTGTAGACACATCTGAGAATCCCAATGATATATCTATTTCTGATGCTGAAACACAGTAAGGTGATGAACATGAACCTAGTGATAATGTTAATAATAATGTTCATGTTAATGCTCAACCTAGCAAAAACAATGATACAGAGATTAAACCTGTTGTTGATCTTGGTAACCCACAATCAAAGAATCAACGTTATGATAAGAGAGATTTTCTTGCTAGGAGGCACGGTAAAGAAAGAGAACCATGGGTTCAGAAACCCATGCCCTTTCCTCCTAAACCATCCAAGACAAAGGATGATGATGATTTTGAGTGCTTTGCTGAAATGATTAGACCTATTTTCTTACGTATGCGCTTAACTGATATGCTTAAAGTAAATCCTTATGCTAAGTATATGAAGGATATCATTACAAATAAAAGAAAGATACTGGAAGCTGAAATTTCCACCATGCTTGCTAATTACACTTTTAAGGGTGGAATACCAAAGAAACTTGGAGATCCGGGGGTACCAACTGTACCATGCTCCATTAAAAGAAATTATGTTAGAACCGCTTTATGTGATCTTGGAGCCGGTGTTAGTGTTATGCCTCTCTCTTTATATTGTAGACTTGAATTGAATAAGTTGACACCTATTGAAATATCTTTGCAAATGGCTGATAAATCAACTGCTATACCTGTCAGTATTTGTGAGGATGTGCCTGTTGTGGTTGCAAATGTCACTATCTTAACGGACTTTGTTATTCTTGATATTCCCGAGGACGATAGTATGTTGATTATCCTTGGTAGACCCTTTTTGAATACTGCAGGGGCTGTTATTGATTGCAACAAAGGCAATGTCACTTTTCATGTTAATGGTAAGGAGCATACGGTACACTTTCCGAGGAAACAATCTCAAGTTCATAGCATATTCTATTGGAAAAGTTCCAACTATCATTATTGGAGGTTTTGAATTTCCTCTCCCTACTGTCAAGAAAAAGTATGATATTCTTATTGTTGGGGATTTTCATATCCCTGTTGAGGTAACTTAGTGTTATTCGAAATTTCTCTGGTTCCGTGTTATTCGGAATGTTTGTTAACAAGACTTGATCAACCTTGTTAGTGGATTCATTTTGATGATCATGGGATGGATGAAACTAGAAGGCACAACCTTCTGTACCCTCTTTTTACTTTCTGTTATTTTGATTTAATAAAGCAAAAATAGTATTATTTGTCTGTTTTCTAAATTATCCGTGCAATAAAAAATATCCCGAAAATAAAAGTGCTCCAAATGCCCTACAAATTTAGTATGATGTTGTATGTAATATTTGAGGATTTTAGGCACTGAAATCACTGCAGGAGGGGCAAGCACCAGGCCACAAGAGTGGAGGGCGCGCCCCCTGTCTCATGGGCCCCTAGTGGCCCCATCCACTTATGCCAGCACCCACACACTCCATCTTCTTCCCAAAAAAATCCACATCTAGCTCAAGCACGAGTTCTAGCTCATTTTTTTGCGATTTTTAAACTCCTTGCTCAAAGCTCCATTCACAAAACTGCTTTAGGAGATTGTTGCTTGGTATGTGACTCCTCCATTGGTCCAATTAGTTTTTGTTCTAGTGCTTTATTCATTGCAAATTTATGCTGCATAGGTGACCATGTTCTTGAGCTTGCATGTTAAATTTATGAGGTCCCAAGTAATTCTAATGCATGATATAGGCTCTAGGCACTTGTAGGAGTAGTTGCTACCAATCTTGTTTAGTTTTATTCGCTTTTATTTTGAAGTTACTAAAATTTCAGAAATTTTTCAGAAAAAGAATTATGTCTAGGAGAATGTACCAAGGTGGCTCCTCGGTAAAGAAAGGACCCAGGATTGCTATACGGGAACTAGATGTTGAATTACCGAGGGACGCAGATGTACGAGCTTGTGAGTGGCCATCCGACGATTTTATGGTCGAAGCAGGCTTTAAGGAGGAATTTGATGCATATGTGCGTAATGCCGATCTGGAGGACTTCTTACAAGATAAGTGTCCTCAGTACTATCAATTGATTGGTTCATTTGTGCGAAGGTTTAAATATACATGTACACATAGTTCTCCGAGTGTCCTATTTGATATCTATGATACATCTTATACCATGGACTTAGAGGATTTTACAACTGCTTGCAAACTTCCACACTGGGGCAATATAAATGATCCCCACAAATCTGAATTTAGAGATTTTCTTACTAGTATTACTGTGGAAGAATCTAGGAATAGCACAAGCTACCATAGGGAGCATTCATTTTCCTGCTATACATTATTTTGCTCTCTTCATTGGTAGATGCATTAACGGTAAAGACGAAGCATGTCATATGTGTGTCCCTGATCTTTGTGTCCTCAAGAGTGATGTGTTAGGTTATAAAGGTTATAACTTGGGGGCAATAGTTGCACGCAGGTTGCATAAAAATGGTAGAGCTGGAGATTTATTTGGAGGAATTTATGCGACCCGTGTGACTAATTATCTTGGTATAGCCCCACGAGAGGGTGATATGATGTTGCCTCCTGCTTATTTAGATAATGATGCTATGTCCAACATCATTTCCTTAGGAGGAATGAACAATTCCTCCAATATCGACTAATTCATAACAGACGCAACGTCGTCCATGTTACGCTTCCTGCTCCTCTCCTTTTTGATTATCAGGAAAAAGGAAGATATATTGTTACCAGGGAGGAAGCAGCTGAACACGAGGGGAGAGCGGAGGCGGCTCGCCAACATGCCGCAGCTCAGGAGGCATTTGCTGCTGCATCTTAGTACGACCCTAGTTACAACTACGGATATCAGCCAGGCTATCCTTGGCATTAGACCAACTTAGGCCAAAAGCCTATGCTTGAGGGAGTACGTATTTCTCACCGACTTTACATTCATGTTCACACACTATTCTAGTCATCGGTGCTCATACTCTTTCATTGTATTATCCATGCTAGTTTAAATTTCTTTTTCTAATTTTCTTCTTGTGTGTTTGATAAACCTTAAGAAAAACAAAAAAAATTAGTTAGTTTAGTTTCCATGCTTATAGTAGAAATTAAAATGAAAATCCAAAAAGATTTCTTGTTCTTCTTCTTGCTTGTTGGGAGCTTTCCCGTGTAAATAGTTTTATTTTTTTTCTTTTCCTTGGGGGTTGAGAGTAGAAGACCATATTGAAAATGTTTAGTGGCTCTCATATGCATGATTGTTTATTTAACTTAGAGCCCATATTACCCTGTCTTCTCTCTTTTGAGTTGAATGCTTGCATATTCCAGCTTAGTCCAATGCACGTGCACTATTATTATTATACACATCGTTCGGTCGTGCAAGTGAAAGGCAATAAGGACGATATATGATGGACTTATTGAGATGAGAAAAGCTGGTATGAACTCGACCTCTCTTGTTTTTGTAAATATGATGAGTTCATCGTTCCTGATTCAGCTTGTTATGAAGTAAACATATTTGCAATGACATTTAGAGATTATAGTTGCTTGTGCCATGCTTGATTAGCTATGAATTATAATGGTTTACCTTGCGTGCCAACATGCTATTAGAATGATTATGATGTGGTATGATGGGATGGTATCCTCCTTTGAATGAATTGAGTGACACGAGTTGGCACATGTTCACGTATGTAGTTGAAACAAATCAACATAGCCTTCATGATATTTATGTGCATGGTAGATTATATCCTACTCATGCTTGTACCCGGTGTGAATTAATTTTAATGCATGTTTATGACTGTTGTCGCTCTCTCAGTTGGTCGTTTCCCAGTCTTTTGCTAGCCTTCACCTGTACTAAGCGGGAATACTGCTTGTGCATCCAAACTCCTTAAACCCCAAAGTTATTCCATATGAGTCCACCATACCTTCCTATATGCGGTATTTACCTGCCGTTCCAAGTAAATTTGTATGTGCCAAACTCCAAACCTTCAAATGAAATTCTGTTTTGTATGCTCGAGCAGCTCATGTTTCAACTAGGGCTGCCTATATCTTCCATTCTAGGTGGGTTATTCTCAAGAGGAGTGGACTCCGCTCCTCATTCACAAGAAAGGGCCGGCAACAGGGATGCCTAGTCCCATGATCCAAAAAGATCAAAGCAAATCAAAATAATTAAACAAAACTCCCCCAGGGCTGTTGTTAGTTGGACGCACTCGTTGTTTCGAGCAAGCCATGGATTGATGCTTGTTGGTGGTTGGGGGAGTATAAACTTTTACCATTCTGTTTGGGAACTGCCTATAATGTATGTAGTATGGAAGATACATCCATCTCATAGTTGTTGCGTTGACAACGAAAGTATGCCGCTCAAAATGTTATTCAATCTCTATTTTAAAATCGAGCTCTGGCACCTCTACAAATTCCTGCTTCCCTCTTCGAAGGGCCTATCTATTTACTTTTATGTTCAGTCATCACCCTCTTATTAAAAAGCACCCGCTGGAGAGCACACTGTCATTTGCATTAGTTATTGTTAGTTTATATTGGGTATGATTTGACTGGATCTCTTTTACCATGAATGACAATGTTTAGTCAGTCCTTGATCTTTAAAGGTGCTCTACATTTATGTTTTGCGGTCTCAGAAAGGGCTAGTGAGATACCATTTTGTTATATCATGTTATGATTGTTTTGAGAAAGTGTTGTCATACGAGTTTTATTATTATGGCTCTCTAGCTGATTATGCCATTAATATGAGTAATTGTGAGACCTAGGTGTTTTTGTGAGTATGGTTAGTTCATAATATTTGCTGAAACCTGAATGCTGGCTTTGCATGTTTACAACAACAAGAGCAAACAGAGTTTGTAAAAGTTTTTCTTTATCACTTTTAGTTTATCAACTGAATTGCTTGAGGACAAGCAAAGGTTTAAGCTTGGGGGAGTTGATACGTCTCCAACGTATCTACTTTTCCAAACACTTTTGCCCTTGTTTTCGACTCTAACTTGCATGATTTGAATGAAACTAACCTGGACTGACGCTGTTTTCAGCAGAACTGCCATGATGTTATTTTATGTGTAGAAAACAAAAGTTCTCGGAATGTCCTAAAAATCCTCGAAGGTACTTTTTGGAAAATATAAAAAATACTGGAGAAAGAATCAAGACCAGGGGGCCCACACCCTGTCCACAAGGGTGGGGGGCGTGCCCACCCCCCCTGTCTCGTGGGCCCCCTGAGGCTCCGCCGACCTCAACTCCAACTCCATATATTCCGTCTCACGGAGAAAAAAATCAGAGAGAAAGTTTCATCGCGTTTTACGATACGGAGCCGTCGCCAAGCCCTAATCTCTCTTGGGAGGGCTGATCTGGAGTTTGTTCGGGGGTCTGGAGAGGGGGATTCATCGCCGTCGTCATCATCAACCATTCTCCATCACCAATTTCATGATGCTCACCGCCGTGCGTGAGTAATTCCATCGTAGGCTTGCTGGACGGTGATGGGTCGGATGAGATTTACCATGTAATCAAGTTAGTTTTGTTAGGGTTTGATCCCTAGTATCCACTATGTTCTGAGATTGATGTTGCTATGACTTTGCTATGCTTAATGCTTGTCACTAGGGCCCAAGTGCCACGATTTCAGATCTGAACCTATTATGTTTTCATGAATATATGTGTGTTCTTGATCCTATCTTGCAAGTCTATAGTCACCTATTATGTGTTATGATCCGACAACCCCGAAGTGACAATAATCGGGATACTTCTCGGTGATTACCGTAGTTTGAGGAGTTCATGTATTCACTATGTGCTAATGCTTTGTTCTGGTTCTCTATTAAAAGGAGGCCTTAATATCCCTTAGTTTCCGTTAGGACCCCGCTGCCACGGGAGGGTAGGAAAAAATATGTCATGCAAGTTCTTTTCCATAAGCACGTATGACTATTTATGGAATACATGCCTACACTACATTGATGAATTGGAGCGAGTTCTGTGTCACCCTATGTTATAGCTATTACATGAGGAATCGCATCCGACATAATTATCCATCACTGATCCATTGCGTACGAGCTTTTCACATATTGTGCTTCGCTTATTTACTTCTCCGTTGCTATTGCTACAATCATTACAAAACCAAAAAACAATAGTTTTGCTACTGTTACATTTATTATCATACTACTTTGCTACTAAATACTTTGTTGCAGATACTAAGTTATCCAGATGTGGTTGAATTGACAACTCAACTTCTAATACTCAAGAATATTCTTTGGCTCCCCTTGTGTCGAATCAATAAATTTGGGCTGAGTACTTTACCCTCGAAAGCTGTTGCGATCCCCTACACTTGTGGGTTATCAAAAACTTGTACGATTCCTACAGACAACCTATGAACCGAACAAGGCCTAAAATGTCAAAACACAAATGTGGGGACATGGCATCACGGTAGAGCATGGAAATTCGGTAGTTTATTGCATGCTTGCTGATATGGCATGATAACTGAGTTGACATGTGTAATAGAGTAGTTGGCATGTGTGCATGCATTGCTGCAGTAACTTTTTCGTCACAGACTCTCATTTTGTGGAGGTGCGGGCAATAAAACAAAATTGATGCTCCAAAAAAATTGGAGCATCTGTTTTCTTTTTTTCATACACCTCCAAAAATGTGATTACATCGCGAAAATTTGATGCATGTAGAAAAAAACATAAATATTTCTTGCCAAAAAATAGAGCTTTTGGTTTTTATTATGTTTTCAGAATTTATTGTCCATTCAAGATGCAGTGACCCCGAGCTCACAATAGCAGTTTCGCCTTTGGTTGTGGATGTTATGTTCACACTAAAACCTAAACAAACCTTCCCTTTCCTCCACACAAAACTTGTACGATTCCTTTAGACAACCTATGAACCGAACAGGGCCTAAAATGTGAAAAGACAAATGTGGGGATTTAGGGAACTGGGCGTCAACCAGTTAGCCAGTGGCGCAGTGCCGATAGCATGTGTGGAGACCATCTTACCTTGAAGGAGTATAGCAGGTCAAGCATGACGAGGAGCATCAACATTCTTCTGCGCCGGTGATAGGGGCACCTTTGCACCTCTCCTCGATGTCCAGTAGGACAAGGCGACCACACTGATTATAACAAATGGCGGCACAGACGAAATAGGGTTAAAATAAATGCTACGCTGAATCGCCATTAGATATTCAGGCTGCATGGTGGCCAGCCATACAATCAACTGGCTAAAAGGCAGAAAATCACATGAAGATTACAAGCAGTAGAACAAAGATACTAGAGCCTAGTTTTTCCCTTCCACATGGATTAATCCTAGTACTTGTGCGTGAAATATATGATCTATATGTACTATGTATCTGGCAAATGGAATCATGTTGAACTAGCTGGCAGCAACTATGGCAAGCACTAGAGCATCATTCACTGAGCCAATTGAGGCCATCATATTATTCCAAACACAAAACAAAAGTAAGTAGCTAGTCTAGGCATATGTATGCTTTGAAGGAGGAAGGGTCCAGCCAGCCAGCCAGATTGAATAGATGATGAGTACTTCCTCTGTAAAGAAATATAAGAGCGTTTAGATTACTAAAGTAGTGATCTAAATGATCTGATATTTGTTTACGGAGGGAGTACAATATGTAGGAAGAAGCAACCACTATTGCTTCCAGATCAAGCAACAACCCCTGCATGTGACTACTACATCGATATGGCATGATTCAATTCTTCGTGATGATTAGCGTGCTGCTCAGCAATGCCCTATTACGTCCCTTAATTAATCCATGACAGCAACCACAAAGGCTAGATTGTCGATCAACACATAGGGGCAATTGTGTGCTTGATCCTGTTAGTTAGTTTTCAATCTAACAGAGGAGCAGTTGCAAACATTACGTGTGTCCTATGCTTCCAAGATCCTGGGTTGTTCACTGCAAATAACCTCTCTACCAACATATAACAACACAGTAAACAAAACTATGCATGAAGTAAGAAAGTCAAGTTCAGAAGTAGTAAAAACAAGATCTTCGGAGGCATTGCCGGACGTCCGCAACTAGCACCGACGTGCCCGCTCACCGTTACGACGGAGTTGTCCAACTTGCAAGATGTGTATACGCTAGTAGAAAACGAAGCTTTAATACCAGTTCATAAGGGCCTTTAATACCGGTTCTGCAACCGACACTAAAGAGTGGAGACTAAAGCCCCCCCCCTTTAGTACCGGTTCGGCACGAACCGCCACTAAAGGCCTTCCATGTGGCGTGAGCTCGCGCCATGGTATGGGGGACCTTTAATACCGGTTGGTGTTACCAACCGGTACTAAAGGTATTTTTTTGATTTTTTTTAAAAAAAATTGATTTTTTTTCGATTTTCAAATTTCTGAATTATTTGATGATTTAGTATCTAATCGCCCCTCTTAACTACTCAAGTGTGGATCACTCATTCCAAATCGTCTAACTTCCCGACCGGTCACCCATCCTCTCACTCCCCCAGCCTAAGCACGCTTAACTTCGGAGTTCTATTCCTCCTACTTTCCAAGTCTGCACTTGTTGTTTTCGTGACAAATGTAAGCTGTAAATCCTATTAACCCTCAGCAGTTAGCTTGAGCGTTAGGTCACACATTTCACCGTTTGAGTTTGAAACTATTATTCTAAAAAACAGTAATTATTTAGTAACACTAATATTTCTTAAATAAGTTTGACCATAGTTTGACCACAGTTTGACCATAGTTTGACCAGATTTGACCAAAATTCAAAAAATTGAAATAATTATTTAGTAACACTAATATTCTTGAATAAGTATGTAGTAACATTAATACTTCTTGAATAAGTAGTTTGACCATAGTTTGACCAGATTTAACCAAAATAAAAAAAAACTTAAATTTGAGCATATCTTTTTCTCCTTTTGGAATTTGAGGATTCTAAAAAATTGCAAACAGGCTGTAGGCTGTCAAAATTAGATGCGGATTTTTATGCTGAATTTTTTGATATATTATATGTTTTTTTCCGACATCGTATGCAAAAGTTATAGCCGTTTTACATTTTCCCTACATTTTTTTGCAAAACATGTCCAAATTTAAGTTTTTTAATTTTCCTAACTAGTAGATGTAGTAATATAACTACATCTCGAAGATTTTTATTTTTTG
>NC_057803.1:660795917-660808035 GCF_018294505.1 Triticum aestivum | reverse complement strand
AAAAAAAACTTAAATTTGAGCATATCTTTTTCTCCTTTTGGAATTTGAGGATTCTAAAAAATTGCAAACAGGCTGTAGGCTGTCAAAATTAGATGCGGATTTTTGTGCTGAATTTTTTGATATATTATATGTTTTTTTCCGACATCGTATGCAAAAGTTATAGCCGTTTTACATTTTCCCTACATTTTTTTGCAAAACATGTCCAAATTTAAGTTTTTTAATTTTCCTAACTAGTAGATGTAGTAATATAACTACATCTCGAAGATTTTTATTTTTTGAATTTTTTATCATTTTCTTTTGTATTTTTCAAAACTGAAATGGCGATATACGGGGGGGGGGGGTGTTGAGATTGAAAATTGCCCTTTAGTACCGGTTTGTGCCACGAACCGGTACTATAGGTCAAACCCCTTTAGTACCGGTTCGTGGCACGAACCGGTATTAAAGGTTAGCCCTTTAGTACTTGTGCCACGAACCGGTACTAAAGGTGATCGCGGGGCCCCAGCCTGACGCCAGCCTGCTACCACCCCTTTAATGCCGGTTCGTGGCACGAACCGGTACTAAAGGTTCAAAACGAACCGGCATTAACGCATAGCCGTTCGAACCGACACTAATGGTACCATTAGTACCGGGCCAAAATCGAACCGGCACTAATGTGTCTCACATTAGGTCCTTTTTTTACTAGTGATACATGGGCATAATTTATACTCTAGAATTCTCTTTGAACATGCTTATCTAATAATACAATAGAAACCACTATAGAGATATTAGTAAGCCTGCATATTTTAGAGAATTGTACCTTGAAATTTAATAATATTAAAGTATATATGAAGACAATCACATACACATCAATATTTAATAATACACTATATAATTTATGGAAGTATGAAAAGTCAATTCAGAAGAAAATCTAATTTAGTAGAATCACATCTTAGGTGATACATGATGTGTCACAAATAACATTATATGCAATTTTTAGGAACATTTATTATGTCATGAACTATCTCATCTAAGTAACAAAATATTTTACTCCTTAATATTGTAATATTATAAACACACACTTAACAGTATAAAAGTTTAGTATAAACATATTTATTTTATATCTGCAGCACTGTTTGTATATTTCTTCTCGCAGCTCTGAACGTTTGAAAGATTGACCTTGAACCTGCATAGTGCTTTAGAATTGTAAGATTAAGTTATCTTTCAAATGCATGTTCAGTTCACATCGACTCACCAAGTTTCTGATCACAAGTGTTTGGCTCCGTGGGTCGCACTTCTCTATCAGAGGTGCTACATAGTCATCATCGTATAATAGCACACGGAGATGTCCCTCGGGCCCCACGAGCAACCTCAGTTCATAAGTAAAAATAGGTTCCTCTAACTCTAAGCAAAGACTTAGGTTGTATGTCTTCGCAGCTTTCTCTAGAATTTTGCTGTTTAGGGAAGTCGCGTAGTCGATGCAACATGACATATATCAGCCCACTGGTTGACTAACGAATCCTTGAGAGCTTCCCTTATTTTTTGCAATGTACCGGCCTGTATCATTTCGAGCATTTTGAAGCCTCATGGTCTCACTCAACATGTAAGGGGCAATGGATAGGCTCATTAGTATCTCGTTTGTTTTGTCCAATCTGTTTTGGACAGTGAAGCCCAAAAGGATGATGCGAATCTCATCAAGGACACCAAACCCCAACCTGATCTATAACCTGAAATTTATAAATTTTGAAAAATCTATTGTTAGAACAAATTGTGGAAGAAAATGGCATTAGATTCGTTACAAAATGTATCAACATCTACAAAAATATATTCTATAAAATATATCAACATCTACAAAACCAAAATTATTTCATTAGATTCATTATGAAATATATTTTGATGTCCCGTTAATTTTTGTCTTGCGGCTGATTTATTACAAGATGCGATCAATGATGCATACACAAAACATTTAATTACCCTGCCAGTCCCAGTATTGTGTGAGCAGCAGTGCCCGGTCATCCAATGTGCAGACGATACAAGTATTGACATGCCTTCCTTTCCAATTCAAACTGCACATATGAAGGAACTGCTCGTTGACTATGTCGCTTCTATTGGTTTATTAAAGCTCAACTTTCATTAATCCACGATGATGCTGATCAATACTTCTCCAGAAGTTGCTCAGCAAATCGGGACTTCCTTTAAGTGATCAATTGGGTCGATTCTTTCTACCTATCTTGGCCGTCCTCTCGGCACTATCAGATGAAAGTAAAACAAAAATCAAAGTTGCTCATCTCAACGATGCGAAGATCTAAAAGTTTTGATTTTCTTACTAGCTAGGACGAAGCAAATCCAACACCACCACCAACTAAATAAATAAGCTCACGGATGAATCCAACAGCTTCCACTCCTTGTGTTGTCATTCTTCTGTTTGAATAAATGGTGACAGGTATCGACGCACCGAGATAGAGCTTCTTTGTTTTGAGACATTCCCATTGGCAAAAAGTTGTGGTACAGGTGCACCAACACCATCGTTCTGAAGCCCTTGGGTTGGCGGAGCAGTTGCAAATATTGTGTGTGGCCTATGCATCCGAGATCCTGGGTCGTTCGCTGCAAGCAACCTCTCTGCCAACATAAATAATAGAGTTAACCAAACTTTGCATGAAGGAAGAAAGTCACAAGTTGCGAAAAATGTAGTAATAATAAGATCTTCATATCAAGACAGCCGTCTATAGCATATAGGCAGCAATGGTGGTAAGATCAGGTGACAACTATGTGATATACTAGTAAAGGTCCCTCCAATGACCATTTCAACACATAAGATCAAGATCCATCATGTTTACCAAATGATGAAATACTAAGAAGGAAAACACTTTGAACAAAGTTGAAACCCTAAGGCCCCGTTCGGTACATGGGAGTGCAAAACAAAGTATCAGAAAAAAGAAAGCATAGGAATCAGGTGGAATGCAAACTGGAAACCTGTACAATTCCTGTAGACAACGTATCAACCGAACAAGGCCTAAAATGTCAAGGCACAAATCTGGGGATTTAAGGAACTTGGCGTTAGCCAGTGGGACATAGCCAACAATATGTGTGGGAACCAGCTTACCTTGAAGGAGCAGAGAAGGTCAAGGACAAAGAGGGGCATTGGCGTTCTTCTACGCCGGTGTTAGGCGCATCCTTGCGCCACTCATCAGCGTCGAGCAGGACAAGGTCGCCGCGCTGGTTATAATACATTCTTGCAAAGAACAAACATGGTTAAAATAAACGCTACATTGAATGGTCATTATATATGAAGGCTACATGGTGGTCAGCCATACAATCAACTGGGTAAAAGGTAAAAAAAATCGCATGAAAGCAACAGAATAAGATACTAGAGCCTAGTTTTGCCCTTCCACATGGATTAATCCTAGTACTTGTGCGTGGAATATATGATCTATATATACTATGTATCTGGCAAACAGAATCCCGTTGAACTAGCTGGCAGCAACAATGGCAAGCACTAGAGCATCATTTACCGAACCAATTGAGGCCATCATATTATTCCAAACACAAAACAAAAGTAAGTAGCCAGTCCAGGCATATGTATGCTTTGAAGGAGGAAGGGTCCAGCCAGCCAGCCAGATTGAATAGATGATGAGTGTACAATATGTAGGAAGAATCAATCACTATTGCTTCCACATCATCAAGCAACAGCCCCCGGCATGTGACTACTACATTGACACGGCATGATTCAATTCTTCATGATGATTAGCTTGCTGCTCATCAATGCCCTCCTCTCATGTCCCATAATTAGTCCATGACAGCAACCACAAAGGATAGATTGTCGACAAACACACGGGGGAAATTGTGTGCTTGCTCCTATTAGTTAGTTTTCAATCTACATGAGTGAGTTGGCCTGCGCATGGTAGCCCCTTTCTAATCAAGGTGCACATGGATATACAGCTAATACTAAAGATATATTAACATAAATAGTAGATCGATATCCCTAATAGCAGCTAGCATTATGTGATGATTATAATTCTGCCTACTATGAAAAAAGAAGATCTTATTCCCCTAAAAAAGACATCCCTAATGGCAGCACTTAAGCTACAAATAAACTGCCTTGCAGGGGAAGAATGGAGATGTACAAAGGCTATGCGTCTTGATGGGAAAATTGCAAAGAATCGACACTACGAGCCTGTACCAAGAAGTGCAGGGAAGTTGACACTTCCATCCTTAACATCAAAATGTTATGTTGCACAAGCAGTCAAGCATAACTAGTAAAATACTCATTTGTCCCATAATATAAGATCTTATTACATCCAAAATTGGATGTAATAAGATGAGGGAGTAACGACCAAAGACATATTTCAAGCCACCTTGCATGTGTAGTTTACTGTGTTACAACTTACAACGAATAGCTAACCCAAAAATTTTAATCATGGGACCATCCCATACCACAAGCATCGACTCGATGGCCAGAGCAGAGCACATAATGGCCATATCTTGAAGGCTAGGTCCTAGGGAAGACAGATGAATGTGGGAAAAGGGACTCACCTAAGTGTTGGTAGTCGAGGAGGCTTTCATGGGAGGGCGTTAACCCCACTATCTCGCTGGCACGACCTTCGGCTTATCAAAGATCGTCCGTATCAAAAAATCTGGAGGTTACATAACCTGGAAAGGGGCAGAAAGGGTGAAACAAAACAGGACTATAGGGTAAAAATCTCAGGAAACCTTGTATGGCCTAGAATACTGGCAGCCGCACTATGAACTTGCACATACATGGATTTACGCCTAATACAATCGACAAACTGATCTTAAACAGAAGATGGGCATCAGGCATACCCTAAGCATACACACAGAGATAAGCCACTCCACATCAGCACATCACCTTAGTTATGATAATAAAAATATTACAACTAATAGCACATACGAATATACTCAGGCTTTCGTCCCAAATCATTTCATCTTTATACACATCACATATGTGATATGACAAGGTTAAATAAACAGCGAAACACCAAAGTTCATGGGTACTTAAACCATAACTTTATACTAAAACAAAAGAAAGTCCTCTACTAGGCCTCAAGTATAGTGCATGAAACTGACCAGGACAATTCAGTAAATGACAGACGGAAAGAATGTGAGTAAGTATGGTGCGACACCTAAGCAAGACAATTAAACTCTAAAAAAATCAGCATCTACTAGGCCTCAAAGCATGGGGCATCAAACTGAGTAAGACAGTT
This sequence comes from Triticum aestivum, assembly GCF_018294505.1. NCBI lineage: Eukaryota > Viridiplantae > Streptophyta > Magnoliopsida > Poales > Poaceae > Triticum > Triticum aestivum. The sequence goes on along the minus strand of NC_057803.1, from coordinate 660,802,837 downwards.
AAATACTAAGCAACAAAATCCGAATACGCTCATAGATCAGCATTCACATCACGAATAGATGCAATGCCGGCCTTCTAGACCTAAAAAATGGTCAACGCCAGCCTCAACAACAACAACAGACAGCAACCATGCCAAGCTCCTAAATAAGTACCAAACCCCATCAAATAGCTATGCTATAGTGGCACAAGTGCCTAACCAACACGTTGACAAATTTCAAATAAAAGATCATCACAAGAATGTGGTAGCCAGAAAAAGACCACCACCATAAAGAGCATGACCACATAATTGAATGATAAAATAACTGGGGCTCCGATGGCCAGCATTTTAATCGGCCATAGCCCGAAGGATACGCCCCAGAGCATGATAGATATGTGAAACGGAGAACTTACATGTCAAAGATGGAGACGATGCTCGACATCAACACAGCAGCAGCAGCCCACATAATGAAGTGACAAACCATTATGATGATGACCACCAGGTCGCAAAAGTTCTACGGTTGCAAAGAGAACAAATAGATTACAGGATATCACCCTCTTCATCCAAATCAATAGTCCATTCCTACAAAGCAAACATCACAAAAGACCCCCAGGAAAAAAATACTATCTCCACTTCACACAATAATTTGGACACTGCTGACAACAGACCATTCGAGCCGAAGACAAAACTAGAAAAAAAGGAACCACCTCTGATTTTAAATCTAACTATGAAGACTTGCAAAGTGGGCAATCTAAAAACCATGATATAAAGTGAGTCCACATCTACAAGTATAATCTGAATTTAACAAACACTGACAAAAGTAATAGTTTAGTTGTTCGCAAGCTAATATATCCATTGCTCATGGCCCAAAAATATCCACAGTTTGTAAATAAATTGTGAACACATGGCATGCGCGGCTATAAAGTTCCATCTGATCAGCATACAACCAAAAGTAGCAAATCTCATACTTAGGAAACAACGGGGATGGGATTCATCTTACTGATGTACATCAACTAGCAGAGCATCATTTACCAAACCCAAAACCTAGGTAGCCATGGCACAAAGGCCATGATTCAACACTACACAACATAGTTGTGGCTCGATCACCACGTGCCCAGAGCAAGGGGAAGAACAGATGAGGAAAAATACAATACCTTTAAATGTTTGTATGAGAGCTGGCTGAACCTATAAACCTACGCAAAATTGGGGCCATCATACTCGCCTTGCCGCCACCAAACCTATGCAACATAGGGAATGATAAAGCTGATTAATGGAACAAGAGTAGATCAAAGAATGCACATATGGCCACAAGCATTACATGAGCAGATCAACGAATGCACGGAGCCATGGTACCATGCTTAAGATAAAAAAATGTAACTAGAGGAATAGGAGCGCTTCGCCGCGCCCAGTGATTGTCCCGCGGGTAGCTCCGGTGATTGTCATGCTAGTATCTTATGACCATAACATTGCAATCTTTCACAGATTTAACACAAAAGGCTAGTAATGGAGGTTGATCAAGACAATGAAACAAGCGAAGATGACCATGTATAAAAGAGTACTCTATATAAAATGCACATGTGTAGACAGAGTAGAATGAAATATCAGTTGGGGGACATGTATATACCATGTGCTAAGCACCAATCTGTTAAAGGAAATAGGAAATTCATTGTCGAAAAACAATAGGGTATTGTCGAAGGTTCAAGCACATCTCAGCCATCTAAAAAGAAAAGAAAAAAGTACCCCATCTCAGCCAGCTAAACAGTGTGACTTTACCTTTATATGGATCAAAATTCATACTTGCTCGTAAATTTAGGAGACTGGTACTGGATTATTGGCAACTACTCCCCCACCAACAAAATTAAATTCCTAGAAGCCTCCGTGACAATCTTCTAATGTGTAGGCAGATAAGTTGGAGCTACTTCCCTAGGAAGACTTAGAATTTTGGATTGTCAAAATTCCTTGGATCATAAAAACAATAAAAAGACAATACATGACATGTTATTTCTTATACATGGTAGATTTCTATTAATTCTTCCACTTATACATGGTATGCTATCAAGATCCTTCTCTTCCTAGTAACACAGGAAGTGTCAACAGTTTTCTTGTTGTTCCATACTGCCATCTATTTAGTGATTGACCAGTCAACAGAAACACGACTAACCATAGCAAATCATCGCAAACCTGAAGTTATACAAAATGAATCGGTAGTGAATCTGACAATAAGTGAGGAGAGGGACTGAGCTGCCTACCTTCGCACATCCAGAAAGTATTGCCTCTCTTCTCGCCACCGACCACCGTCAGGGTAGCACAGTACGAGGAGAACGGGCTTGCGGAGGTCGGAGTAGCAGAGCCCATGAGGAGCGGCGGGACACCTTGAGATGGTTGTCGACCTGTGGACCGAGGGTGACACTCGCGATGGCCTAAGAGCTCTCTTAGATAGCCGGGCATAAACCTGAAGGAGATACATGACAAGCAAATTTATAAGAATGGGATAGAAGCAATAGTTCCTACAGCAGGGGCAAGCATGATACATACATAGACATCACAAGCATACGGTTAAGTTAACAACAAGGACTAAACAATATCATGGTCACCAGACACACGATCAATAGCTTTAGTTCACAAGTACGTTCACATTACTGAAAAATAAACCAAGTTTCCCATCCAAGATTAGAAGTACAAATATGTCCTACGAACAAGGACCTCCATAGGCAAAGGCCCGACCAAGACCAAACAATTCTAGGTAATAGCAGTGAGCTATTTCAAGCATAAATAGAAGGCCTATATTATATCAATGAGCTACTAGCATGTGATCATCAACCACACAAGCATCATGATGTCATCACAAGTCAAGTGATTGAAAATAACATCAAATCCAACTGCCAATGCACAAAAGAGGTCAGTACACAATACACCCATGTTCCGCCGTTGATTATCTAATCACAGGTGCATTTTCATCTTCTCTGGACAAACAATCAATAGCTCAAACCAAATTAAACATTTGACAAGCATGAATTCAAGAGAGCAACCAATATCATCGACATCCATTCTCTCTCTGGTTGAGAGGCAACATTTGATTAGCTAGAGGGCTTAGTTTTCACATTTTGAAAACAACCAAGCCCTTTGCTGCCCCTTAACATTCTGAAATAATCCAGCCAGCCAGCTGATAGGAACAAAATTCGTTTTTAAAAGCAACCAAATTAGTGCTACAAGGAAAATAAAGCACAAACTAGCACCTCATGTTGCCTAATAGAACAAAGCAATTTTCTATCTAGAAGTCAGGCACTCTACTATGCTACTTTCGACTCTACATGGGATGGACCGCTCGAAACCAATGTTTGGGATATCGCTTCTTGTTAACTTATCGGTCGACTTAAGATAAGAGGTAAATCGGCTTATCAGCCGATTTATCGATTTTATGGGTCGACTATTTATCGGCGAGATTTTTAAAAAATCTCAGGTTTTCTTTGCATTAGGGTCAATCAACATGGGAAACTTATAAGCCATGTCATCTGTATTCCTCATAAGCGACCTAAGATGTACTAGAAGTAGCCATCTACGCAAATAGAAGTCATCAACCATGTATTAGACTACAAAACAACCAACACAAAGAAAAATCAAGAGCTAAATCAGGTGGGTTCCATAGATTTATCGCTGAATATCAACGAATATCGGTGATATACAGGTTGTCAGACCGATATATTGGCCAGATCTATAAATGCCGATGATATTCAATTATCTAATCAGTCTGACCCTGATAAGCGATAAATTGGCCGATATATCGGTATATCGGCTGATATTTTGAACAATGCTCGAAACAAACATGTGCAAAGCTGGAAACTTCTATGTCGCAGAACATCAACAGTGCAATTCAGTATAAAAGAATTTTATTTTACTTACCTTTATGAAATAGCACCGATCTAACATATTATTTTTATGTAAGGGACTGACATCCAAAGATTTTTTTCCTTCATGCTCGATCCAAATGATGGCATGGTCCATTGTGGCATTGCAGGAAAGAACGACATGCTCAACTCGACCATCCACTAGCACAACCCTTTTGACACCGGGAGATATCTTCCAAACCTGTGTACATAACAGCAAAAAGTTTATTTATGACAACATAGGAAGTATCCAATGGCACAAAGCAATAATCCGACTAGGACAAACAGTTCTTAAAAAAGTAGAGCATGTTAAATAGTTTTGGGCATTGGCAAACAGTAGTATGGGCTGTGGATGCCAGGGAATGGAGATGAATCTGAATCCACTAGCATAGTATTCTATCTACTTCTAACGTTTGTGCAGAAGGATGTTGATTTGCTATACATGACATCGCAATTTACATCTCTTGTGTTTCATGCCCACGCAGTCCTAGTCTATCTTAATTTAAAAAGTAAAGACATAGGTATCCACTGGACATGTATAACTTCGCTAATAAGGATGCTAATATGTTATGAAAAATCAGTCTAACTTTGTTAACAAGGATGCTAATTTTCTATACACGGCATCACAATATTTACATCTCAGGACAGTTTCACAACCCACAGAGAACATATATATTAGTGCATTTCAACATAGTAAGTTAAAAAATACATATTCATTGGGCATATGTAATTTTCTTCCGTAAGGATGCTAATTTGATGTACATGGAATAGAAAACTAAAACACACACGTCCACTGGACACAGATCTCTTGCCAGTTTCATGACCCAACGAGAACTAGTGCATCTCAACTCCAAAAACAAAAACATAGGTATCAAATGGACATATATAACTTTGTTTGTAAAGATGCTAATTTGCTGTACATGACATCAAACTTTATGTCTCTTGTCAGTTTCATGAACCACATAGAAAAAAAATACAGAGAGGAGTGCATTTCTACTTAGGAAAAAAATACATCTCTTGGATGTTCTATATGGCCATCAAGGCATCATTTCCACAAAAACCAAAGTAGTTGTAGCTCGATGACCACCAGCCATAGCAAGGGGAAGAACGGAGGAGGAAGTAGAGTTGTCGGGAGGACTCAACTTACTGTTCGTAGCCGAGACGGAACCACAATGTTACTGTCAGAGCTGGAAGAAGATGAGACTGAGTGGAACCTCTCGGCGAGTGTCTTCTCCTTGCTCGACAAAGATGAGACCGAGAGATATCACTCTTTTCATCCAAATCAATAATAGTGCAGTCCTACAAAGCAAACATCATAAAAGACCCCCAGGAAAAAGTACTCTCTCCACTTCACACAATAATTTGGACACTACTGACAACAAAACATGTGAGCCAAAGAGCAGAGGATGGAATAAAACTAGAATAAAAGGAACCACCTCTCATTTAAAATCTATCTATGAAGACATACAAAGTGGGAAATCTAAAAACCATGATACAAAGTGAGTCCACATCTATGAGTATAATCTGAATTTAACGAACACCAACAAAAGTAACAGTTTAGCTATTCACAAGCCAATCTATCCATTGTTCATGGGCCAAAAATATCCACAATTTGTAAATAAAATGTGACCACATGGCATGCGCGGCTCAAAGTTCCATCTCATCAGCATACAATCAAAAGTAGCAAATCTCATACTAAGGAAGCAACGGGGATGAGATTCATCTTGTTGATGTACATCAACCAGCAGAGCATCATTTACCAAACCCACACTGGTGGAAAAAGAGCCTTTGGTCGCAGTTCGCAACTGCCATTAGTCGCGGTTGCGCAACCGCGACCGAACGGGCGCGACTAAAGGCCCCACCCTTTAGTCGCGGTTGCTTAAGAACCGCGACTAAAGGCCCGTCCACGTGGGCGCCAGGTGGCCGTCGGGGCGGAGGACCTTTAGTCGCGGTTCTTCTGGCCAACCGCGACTAAAGGCCGCCGCAGGTTTAGGGTTTTAGCCCCCCCCCTTAAACCTGTTTTCTGTTTAATATGTATTGTTTTATTTCTTTTGTGCTTTATTTTAATTTTGAAGGAGTTTCACATATTCTACGGTACTACATACATGCATATGAATGTACAATTTCAAACAAATTTGAAATTAGAACCAAAAAGAATTCAAGAGGAATATACAATATATATTCAATATCATCGGATGACCATATACAATTTTGAACAAGTTTCCATACATAATTTAATGCATATAAAGTTCTACGTCCTCGTAATGGTGTTCTCCTTTAGGATGGAGGACTTCCCTCCTGAACCATCCAGCTAGTTCCTCTTGAAGTGGTCGGAAGCGAGCTTCTGGACTAAGCATCATCCGGAGGTTATTCCTCTGAGCATTGGTATCACTCGGAACCCGCTCAGAGGTGTATCTCCGGATCATCTCACAGACATAGTATGCACATAGATTGGTCCCCGCTGGCTGAATATCCTCACCATTCTTAGCCTTTGCCCTTTTGAATTCTAGCTCTTTTTTGAATTCACCGACCTTTGTATCTACGAACCGTCTCCAAACCCTATGAGGCAAAGAAAATTAAATGAAAAAGAGAGTTATTAGTTACTTGATATTAGGAAATGAACGAAATAGGCCGATCGATATAGAGCGCAAATGAATGAAAATAATTACTTCTGCAGCATTCTTCTCATGTCGACCCAAAGCTTTGGATCCTTATTCAGAGAGTCGTGGATGAGACATTCTGAGGTGTCAACTTTAATTACTAGCAGAATCCAGTGGAACCTGCGGACACGATACATGCACAGTACGTCATGCATAACTCATCGATTAGCCGGCCACATACCATGCATGGAGTAAACAAAAGAGAATGTGCTCAAGACAGAAACACTCACCCAAAATGGTAAGGAAATAGAATATCACTTTTGAGTTCCTGCTTTGTAAGAAACTGCCACAGGTCTGCCTCCATGTCGGCGGGGTGATGCTCCAACACATATCCATTAACGATGTGTGGGTCAATGAACCCAACATTATGGATGTTCCTTACTCTGCATTCCTTAATCTT
>NC_057803.1:660793070-660795907 GCF_018294505.1 Triticum aestivum | reverse complement strand
AGGACATATATATAGTGCAGGCAATATGAACGAGATGGGGTAGAAATAAATCACTTACAGAACGTAGCAACTGATGATAGATTTGTCGAGCTCGCGCAGATTGAAAAGCTGGAACAATTCACTCAGATGAATTTGTACATAGTAATGTTTGAAGTGATGCTCATATCTAACTTCCGCATAAATATATTCTTTGGCGTTTTTATTTTTTATGTAACCCTTGTACCATTTCAGCAGACCTTTCATTTGTGGAGGTAGATCCTGTTCCTGCGCAGGCTCGACGAGAGGCCCATTCTTCACATATGTAATTACTACCTCCTTCACTGGCGCCTCATCAAGGCCTAACAGTTCACGAAGAGTAATACCTAAGTTGGCCGCTTGTTCTCTGGCACTCGTTACAGTCAATCCATGTGCTGCCGCAGCTGCTATGATATCGGGGTCATCTGGACCGGCGGCTTTCACTATAAGCGGGGCAATCGATTGTTTACTTTGTTCCCCGAGCTGGGCAACTCGTTTCCCGCTTTTTTTACTTTCTAATTCCGTTTTCTCGGCCTCCTCCAAGGCTTTGTTCTCCTGGTTCTCCGCCCGCTCTTTCTTCTCCTTCAACATGAGTGCCTGCCTACGAAGTTCACGTGCATAGTCGTCAGGAAGATTCTTCGCGGCTTGGGACGGTGTGCTCAAAAATGACTTAGCCCACTTCTTTTGCTCATCAGAAAATACTGGCTTGGGCTCGGGCTCTCTTTTCTTCTTGCAGTCCGCCTTCCATTTCTCATGATCAGCAGCCGCGGCCGCGGCAGTTTCCTCGGCACTACGTTCCCAAGGCCTCGTGGGGAGAGGCTTCAATGATGGCTCCGGTACCTTTGTGGTCTTAGGTACATAAGGGTCCGGGTTAATAATCCAGGACTGCTTCTGCTTCTTTGCCGGAGGTGGATTGGGGGGCGGCGTCTGATCACCCGCCGGACGAGGACTGGGGGGCGGCGTCTGATCACCCGCCGGACGTTGTGGACTGGGGGGCGTCGGCTGACGTGACGGAGGTGTAGGTGAACCACCACCACCGTAGGGGGGTGGACTTGTTGTCCTTGGCGCCTCGCCTGGAAACTTGATAAACTTCTTTTGCCATAGAATGAAATGGCGCTTGACATCTCCAAGTCTTTTCTCCCCTTCAGGTGTAGCAATGTCAATCTCCAGGTCCTCAAACCCTTGGACTATGTCCTCCACTGTGACACGAGCATAGCCATCTTGAATGGGGGTGTTGTGGTGGAGTGCTCCAGGTAAACATGGTAAAGCACTGCCGATGGCTACCTTCACGGACATGTTCCCGATAGGATAATACAGATGACATTCTTTCATCTGCTTTATATCGTCCACGGGGTAGCGAGGAGGCTCCGGTGCAGTAATTTCGACCACCAGAGGCTCCGGTGCAGTAATTTCGACCACCAGAGGCTCAGGTGCAGTAATTTCGATCGTCGGTGCATCTGCACCAGCCGGTGGGGCCTCCGTGGAAGCCACACTGCTTCTCCGCTGCTGGCTTCTGAGATCCGCTGGATGATCTTCATGCTGCGCCCGAGCTGCATCTCGTTCGGCTACTAGTACACTCACGGTTTTCTTCATCACATCCATTTCCGATGCCAACCGCGCCACAACATCTGCTTCCCGATCCATCTTTCTCTTCCGGCTTCTGTAACCGTACGGGTCATCGTTCTGGGGGAACCCTATTTTCCACGGAATGGCCCCATGCCTCGTACACGTCCTCCGTGTTCAGGATTCCCGAGGGCTTTTGTCAGCGCGTCGTTCTCTCTGTTGAACTTGATCTTCCCCTCTTGAGCATCCCTCATTGCGTCAATAAGGGCTTGGGTGGGTTTAATTATTTTGCCCCGGTAAACACAGTCCCCTGTCTCCGGGTTCAGCGTTCCCCCATGCCCGTACCACCAGCTTTTGGCCCTTGGGTCCCATCCCTCCGTACCTGGACGGATTCCTCGCGCCCTCAGCTCGTTCTCCATCTTCTCCCACCTAGGCTCCCAAAGGCGATACCCTCCTGGCCCCATAATATGATTGTACTCCTTCTTAGCCGCATTTTCCTTATTTTTTTCGATATTTGAATGAACTGCTCCGATTTCTTTTGCTTCACAAATTCTGGCCAATCATGTTTCAGTTTCTCATATTGTCCTTTGAAATCCGGAGTCTTGTTCTGCTTGACAAAGTCATGGGCTAGATTTTGCTTGAATTTCCGGAATGCGTCGGCCATCTTATGAAGAGCGAACTGTTTGACTAGCCTCCTCCTCTCCTTGTTTTCCTCAATCTTGTTACCCTCCTCATCGAATTTGTTGTATTCCGGAGGTAGAACGAAATGTTCCATAAGATTTTTGAAGCAATCTTTTTTTGTTCTCTTATCGACGAAAGTGAAACCAGCAATTCGTGCCTTCTTTGGCTTATTCCACTCCTGGACGGTGATCGAGACGTTGTCTCTAACAATGGCTCCGCATTGGTTGACAAACTTGGTGGCGTTCTTGCGGGGCTCCAGCGGCCTGCCGGTTGCACTGTCGACAACCTCGATGGTGCATGTTTCTCCTTGTTTCATCGTCTTGGTTGCGCCACGCTTTGACGACGTACTCGATTGTTTCGACGATCCGGCCGAGGGCTAAAATAAGAAAGAGAGTCGCGCGCGTTAGTCCACACATATTTATTCAAATCAGTTAGTTTGTATCACCAGAGGCTCAATGTATATATATATACCTCGGCGCCGGAGGTGGTTGCTACTTCCATTTGAAGATCGTCGTTTATCGACGTTTGTTCGGCATCATCTTGCTGACGGCGCCCTTCATCTTCACCGTCAAGGTTCA
>NC_057803.1:660782053-660787588 GCF_018294505.1 Triticum aestivum | reverse complement strand
AGTGGAACCAAATGGCTAAGTGAGTGCGCTGAACTGGTATATATAGGGGAGGAGCTATAGTCGCGGTTGGCCAGGCCAACCGCGACTAAAGGCCTTTGGGCACCTTTAGTCGCGGTTGGCCAGGCCAACCGCGACTAAAGCCCCTCACGTGCACCAGCTGGCCACCGAGCGCCCTGGCCCAAGCCTTTGGTCGCGGTTCGTCTGCCGAACCGCGACTAAAGACTTCATTAGTCGCGGTTCCTACAGTTTCGCGACTAATGGGGCTGGACGGAAGCCTCTTTTTCTACCAGTGCCAAAACCTAGCCAGCCATGGCAAAAAGGCCATGACTCAGAACCATACAGCATAGCTGTGACTCGATGACCACGTGCCCAAACCAAGGGGAAGAACAGATCAGGAAGAAGATAATACATTTAAATTCTTGTACAAGAGCTGGCCGAACCTACAAATCTACGCAAAAAGGGGCCCGTCTTAGTCACCTTGACACCACCAAACCTATGCAACATAGGGAATGATACAATTGATTAATGGAACAAGACACTAGTAGAAAATGGGGCAATGGTCTAGGCTGGGTCAGCCCATTAGTCCCGGTTCAATCCAGTTCTTGAGCCCGGGGGCCGGCCGGGCCACGTGGGCCATTGGTCCCGGTTCGTCTGGACCTTTTGGTCCCGGTTGGTGGGACGAACCGGGACCAATGTGCCTTGCTCCTGGCCCACCACCATTGGTCCCGGTTGGGGGAATGAACCGGGACCAAAGGCTTCCCTTTAGTCCCGGTTCAAGCCACGAACCGGGACCAATTTTTTGCCTATATATACCCCGCGAGCAGAGCACTCTCACTACTCTGTTTTTCGTGGCCGGCGAGGAGAGAGCTTTGTGGTGCTCTAGCTCACCTCCTATGCACACGAGGTGTTCGATGGAATGCCCGAGCCACACTACTTAACCTTTCTCCTCTCCAAGCTCCACCTCCAAGCTCCATTTTTCTCAATATTTGTCTAGGTTTAGCGGTCCGTCACGTCCCATCCCTATCTTCACCGCCGTCGATCGCCTGCGCCGATCTCGTCGCCGGCACCACCGTGGTGAGCCTCTTGTTCTTATCTTCTTTCTGAAAGGAAAAAAACTCTTGTATGTTTATATAGATACTTGTATAATTTTCTTACTTTTATTATTGCATCTTATATAGTGCGATGGTTTTGGTATCCGCCCCCGTCGGCCCTCGTCCTGTCTATGATTCAGATGTGGTATATATTATCTTTTCATAACTATTGGTTCATTTATTGTTTATGACAATTATGCCGACCAACGTGACATAGATTTTATTTATCTAGGAGGTTGTTGAATCGGAAATTCCAACCGACCCTATTGTCGAGAGGTTAAATTTAGTTGAAGAAGAAAACAATTTGTTGAAGGAAAAAATTAGAAAAATTGAGGAGGAGAAGATGATATTGGAGTTGCATGTTGCGGATGTCGTCGATGATCACAAGATCAAGATGGATGCAATGCGCTTGAAGATTAGAAAGATTAGAAAATATGCCATTCATACCGAGGCTTGGTATCATTATGCCATTGGCTCAGTTGTTACATTGGTTGCGATTATGATCGCATTTGTTTTCGCATTGAAATGTTTTACATAGTTTCAGTGTATGGTTTAATTAATTTAGATGCTCTGCAGAGCTTTATGTTGTTAGATGAGAACTATGTATGTACTTTGGTTTTAATGTGATGATGAACTTCTATTAATTTGGTCACTTAATTATCTATTCATGATGTTTTGTAATGATTTTTGACACACTTAATTATATATAATGCACGCAGATGAACCGGCAATGGATGTACGGTTCAAGACACACCTCCGAGTACATTAAGGGCGTGCATGATTTTCTCGAAGTGGCTGAGGAAAACAAGCAGAATGGTTTTATGTGTTATCCATGCCCTATATGTGGGAATACGAAGTCTTACTCTGACCAGAAAATCCTCCACACCCACCTGCTTTACAAGGGTTTCATGCCACACTATAATGTTTGGACGAGGCACGGAGAAATAGGGGTTATGATGGAAGACGGCGAAGAAGAAGAGTACGATGACAACTATGTGCCCCCTGAATACGGTGATGCTACTGAAGATCAAGAGGAACCAGACGATGTGCACGATGATGCTGCAATGGGCGACGCTGCTGAAGATCAAGAGGAACCAGACGATGTGCCCGATGATGATGATCTCTGCCGGGTCATTGTCGATGCAAGGACGCAATGCGAAAGTCAAAAGGAGAAGCTGAAGTTCGATCGCATGTTAGAGGACCACAAAAAAGGGTTGTACCCCAATTGCGAAGATGGCAACACAAAGCTCGGTACCGTACTGGAATTGCTGCAGTGGAAGGCAGAGAATGCTGTGCCTGACAAAGGATTTGAGAAGCTACTGAAAATATTGAAGAAGAAGCTTCCAAAGGATAACGAATTGCTCGACAGTACATACGCAGCAAAGAAGGTCGTCTGCCCTCTAGGATTGGAGGTGCAGAAGATACATGCATGCCCTAATGACTGCATCCTCTTCCGCGGTGCGTACAAGGATCTGAACGCATGCCCGGTATGCGGTGCATTACGGTATAAGATCAGACGTGATGACCCTGGTGATGTTGACGGCAAGCCCCCCAGGAAGAGGGTTCCTGCGAAGGTGATCTGGTATGCTCCTATAATACCATGGTTCAAACGTCTGTTCAGAAACAGAGAGCATGCCAAGTTGATGCGATGGCACAGTGAGGACCGTAAGAAAGACGGGAAGTTGAGAGCACCCGCCGATGGGTCGCAGTGGAGAAAAATCAAGAGAAAGTACTGGAATGAATTTGCAAGTGAGCCAAGGAATGTATGGTTTTCTTTAAGCGCGGATGGCATTAATCCTTTCGGGGAGCAGAGCAGCAATCACAACACCTGGCCCGTGACTCTATGTATGTATAACCTTCCTCCTTGGATGTGCATGAAGCGGAAGTTCATTATGATGCCAGTTCTCATCCAAGGCCCTAAGCAACCCGGCAACGACATTGATGTGTACCTAAGGCCATTAGTTGAAGAACTTTTACAGCTGTGGAATGGAAACGGTGTACATACGTGGGATGAGCACAAACAGGAGGAATTTAACCTAAAGGCGTTGCTGTTCGTGACCATCAACGATTGGCCCGCTCTCAGTAACCTTTCAGGACAAACAAACAAAGGATACCACGCATGCACGCACTGTTTACTTGACACCGATAGTATATACCTGGCAAGCTGCAGGAAGAATGTGTACCTGGGCCATCGTCAATTTCTTCCGACCAACCATCAATGTCGAAAGAAAGGCAAGCATTTCAAAGGCGAGGCAGATCACCGGAAGAAGCCCGCCATGCGTACCGGTGATCACGTACTTGCCATGGTCAATGATTTACACGTAATCTTTGGAAAGGGTCCCGGCGCACTAGCTATTCCGAGTGACGCTGGGGGACACACACCCATGTGGAAGAAGAAATCTATATTTTGGGACCTACCCTACTGGAAAGACCTAGAGGTCCGCTATTCGATCGACGTGATGCATGTGACGAAGAACCTTTGCGTGAATCTGCTAGGCTTCTTGGGCGTGTATGGGAAGACAAAAGATACAGCTGAGGCACGGGAGGACCTACAACGTTTGCACGAAAAAGACGGCATGCCTCCAAAGCAGTATGAAGGTCCTGCCAGCTATGCTCTTACCAAAGAAGAGAAGGAAATCTTCTTTGAATGCCTGCTTAGTATGAAGGTCCCGACTGGCTTCTCGTCTAATATAAAAGGAATAATAAATATGGCAGAGAAAAAGTTTCACAACCTAAAGTCTCATGACTGCCACGTGATTATGACGCAACTACTTCCAGTTGCATTGAGGGGGCTTCTACCGGAAAACGTCCGATTAGCCATTGTGAAGCTATGTGCATTCCTCAATGCAATCTCTTAGAAGGTGATTGATCCAGAAATCATACCAAGGCTAAGGAGTGATGTGGTGCAATGTCTTGTCAGTTTCGAGCTGGTGTTCCCACCATCCTTCTTGAATATCATGACGCACGTCCTAGTTCATCTAGTTGACGAGATTGTCATTCTGGGCCCCGTATTTCTACACAATATGTACCCCTTTGAGAGGTTCATGGGAGTCCTAAAGAAATATGTCCGTAACCGCGCTAGGCCAGAAGGAAGCATCTCCATGGGCCATCAAACAGAGGATGTCATCGGGTTTTGTGTTGACTTCATTCCTGGCCTTAAGAAGATAGGTCTCCCTAAATCGCGGTATGAGGGGAGACTGACTGGAAAAGGCACGCTTGGAAGGGACTCAATAATATGCAGGGACGGATATTCTTGGTCTCAAGCACACTACACAGTTCTACAGAACTCTACCTTGGTGACCCCGTATGTCGATGAACACAAGAACAGTCTGCGCTCCAAACACCCAAAGCAGTGCGACGACTGAATTACATGTGAACACATCAGGACTTTCAGCAGTTGGTTGGAAGCACGTATCAGAGGTGACAACACTGCTTGTGATGAGCTGTACTTGTTGTCCAGGGGACCATCTTTGACTGTATTGATTTGGAAAGGATACGAGATAAATGGGAATACATTTTAGATGATTGACCAAGATCAAAAGAGCACCAACCAAAACAGCGGTGTCCGCTTTGATGCAACAACCGAGAGGGGAAAGGACACATATTATGGTTACATAGTGGACATATGGGAACTTGACTACGGAGTAGATTTTAAGGTCCCTTTGTTTAAGTGCAAATGGGTCAATCTGTCAGGAGGCGGGGTACAGGTAGACCCACAGTACGGAATGACAACAGTGGATATGAAAAATCTTGGGTACACTGACGAACCGTTCGTCCTAGCCAATGATGTGGCACATGTTATCTATGTGAAGGACATGTCTACCAGACCAAGAAAGAGAAAAGATAAGGAAGCGAATACATCATACGATGAGCCAAAGCGCCACATAGTTCTTTCAGGAAAAAGGGACATCGTGGGAGTGGAGGACAAGACAGACATGTCTGAAGATTATGAAAAGTTTCATGAAATTCCTCCCTTCAAAGTCAAGGCTGACCCCAGCATCCTGATAAACGATGAAGATTATCCATGGTTACGGCGCAATAAGCAAATGACACAAGCGAAGAAAAAGTGAAGACTTTCTCCCGCAACTATTATGATGATACCATGCCAACTTTCTAACTGACGAGTATGATACCATTGTCCGTTTTGTACATGCACATGCTATGTGGGTCAATTTATGTTACATGCCAACTTTCAACTTTTTCAGAGTTCATTTGAAATGCTTTAATGTCTTATGGTTCGGCCCTTGTAATAATTAAAAATAGCAACAATAAGTATTTTGTTGTAAGTAGAAACAAAATAAAATAAATAAAGCAAGAAAGAAAACAAAAAACAAAAAAAGTGTTTTCAAATTTGAAAACTAATGGCACTAACAGAAAGTTTATAGTTTTCCTAAAACTAAAAGAAAAACAATTAAAAAATAAAGCAAAAAAAAAGAAAATAAAT
>NC_057803.1:660739681-660780897 GCF_018294505.1 Triticum aestivum | reverse complement strand
GCCGTCGCCGCGCGCGCCACCCCTGCCCCGACCCTGTCGCCGTCACCGCACGCGCCGCCTGTTCCGCGACCCCGTTGCCGTCGCCGCGCGCCGCCCCTTCCCCAACCCCATTGCCGTCGCCCCGACCACACGCCGCCGCCTTCGGTCCGGCCGCCGGCGCCCTTTCCTCTTATTTTTTTTGCATTTTATGTATATGTTCTCTGTGTATATATATGTATATGTTCTCTGTGTATATATGTTCATATATGCAAAAGTTAGATTTTAGAAAAACTTTATATATGCAAAAGTTTATATCTGCAAAAATTTATACATATATGTAAGTATATATGTATGTATAGATGTATGTATGTGGATACATGAGGGGGGTCGATATACCCCCTCTCCGATAGCATTTTTGTGCATTTTAGGTTAGTGTATATATATGTTGATGTATATATGCAAAAGATAGATTTTTAGAAAAAATACTATTTTTTCTGGTGATGATATGATGATGTTTTTTTTCATAGATGCATTTTTTCATATATGTATTATTTTTTTAAGTTGTTAGTAGATATCGATTTTAGGTTAGTGCATTTTATCATTGATTTTATGTTAGTTGATCAATTTAGTGCATTTTATGTTTGTTGCATTTTAGGATAGTGCATTTTATGTTAGTGGAGAGGAAAAAGTAAAATAAGGAAAAGGAAAATAAGTAGAGAAAGAAGGAGAAGAAGAAGGAGAAGACGAGGAGAGGAAGAAGAGAAAGAAGAAGAAAAAAAGAGGAGAAGAAAAAGGAATAGAGGAGCTTCTTCTCCTTTTTTTTCTCCACTTTTTTTTTCTTCTTCTTCTTAATTTTTATCGGGAACGAGGGTGTCGAGGATCGCCGAGGGGTCGAGGGTCGGGAACTAGGGTAGAGGGTCGAGGGTCGTTAAGGGGTCAAGGGTCGAGGGTTTCAGGGTCGAGGGTTGGAGGTTTCTAGGGTCGAGGGATCGAGAGGGTCGAAGGAAGAAAAGAGGAAGAAGGAAGAAAGAACAAGAAAAAGAATGAGAGGAAAAAGGAAAATAAGAAGATGAAGAAGAGGAGAGGAAGAAGAGGAGAAATAAATAAGAAGAGGAAAAAAGAAGAAAAAGAAGAGAAGAAGAAGAAAGGAATAGAGGAGAAGAAGAAAAAATAGAAAATTTTTCTATTTTTTCTTCTTCTCCTCTATTCCTTTCTTCTTCTCCTCTTTTTTTTCTTCTTCTTCCTTCTTCCTTCTTCCTCTTTTCTTCCTTTTCCTTAATTATTTTCCTTTCTCGTTGTTGTCGCGTCGTTGTCGATATAACCCCCTCGAGATAACTTCGACATGAGGGGCGGTTGATATAAATACCTCCCCTCGGCCCTCTCGCTCGACCAAAACTCTCGACGACACCCAAACCCTAGAGAGAAAACGATGTTGGTCTCCTACCCCTCCCGTCGCGCCCCTACCCGACAAATTAACTCTCTCGAAGCGTTGTTGTGTCGAGGCGACCCCGAACCCTAGAGAAGCAGCGTCGAGGCCACTAACATGATTCCTTACTGTGATTAGCTGGCTAGTTCTACGTTTGCCATCTGTACCATATATAGACATGTTGTAAATATTTGCAGAAACTATGGAGCACTGTCGAGACGAAGAAACAGAAGCGATATTGAGGGACATAATCGCAAATGGAAGGGATGAAGTTGCGTCATTTCTCCTCGACTCCGTTGTTCAGCTGGAAGAACGGGGTGAAGAAGAGGGCTATGTTCATGATGGCTTCGGCCCATTAATGCCGGTACAAGAACAGGACTATGTTCATGATGGCTCCGATGACACAATGGAGGAACAAGAAGGAGACCGTGCTGACTGCTCCGGTGACCGAACCGATCCCGGCCAGATATATATATATTAGTTAAGCCCGTGCTGACTAGTTAATTGATGCTTCCATTGTTTTGGTATATGTATACATATTAATTACTCTCGTCTTTCTTCCTAATAATTTCTAGCCCTCCGGATCGAGCACAACTTCGGTAAGGAGACGAGGCCCGAAGAAAAAGTTGAGCTCGGATGAAAAGTTTGAGATCATAGAAATCGCGCCCGACGGTGAACCGATTGAACCCATCCGGACAAGGAAGGCATTTTCTTCTTAGTGCGGGGTTCTTGTTAGGGACAAGATCCTGATCAGCATCCAGCAATGGTATAAGCCTAAGGAGGAAGACCCTGAGGTGTCTTATGTCAATGATATGCAGAAAGAAGATCTTTGGACTCAGCTGAAGGCAAATTTCACCCTACCGCCAGAGGAGGATCCGGAGAAGCCAGTTAAAGAGGAATTAATCAAGTCTTGTGCTCTTAAGAAGATGGCAACCCTAATGAGGAGGTGGAGGAAAGAGCTGAACCAGTTTGTCAAAAATAAAGAGACACCAGAATTCATCGGCAAAGATGAGAAGATCAAAGATCACTGGCCCGCATTTGTGGCCCACAAGACATCGGAAAAGAGTAAGAAGATGTCGGAGACAAACAAGAAAAATGCTGCGAAGAAGACGCTTCACCATCGCACGGGGTCAGGTGGCTACCTGCAAGCCCGGCCTAAGTGGTCCAAGGCTGAGAATGATCTGCTTGAAAAAGGGATCGAACCAGAGACAATGAGATGGCCAGACCTTTGCCGGACTTGGTTCTTCGGGTCTGGCGGAACCTTGAACCCTGTAACAGGGTTTTGCCAGTGGACGGACGAGCAACTGGAAATACCAGTCAAGAACCTTCGACACTATATCAATGCAGCGCAGCGAGGGACGTTCCTTCCAAACAGGGAGAAGGACGAGCTCACAATGGCCCTTGGGAATCCTGAGCACCCTGGACGGACACGAGGCACGCCAGGCTCCATTCTGTGGAAGGTTGGTTTTCTGGACGCAGGGGGTTACAAAACCCACGAGAGGAGGAAGAAACTGGAGCAGGACCAACTGTGCACGAAAGGGTAATGGGGCTAGAGGATCGAGAAGAGGAACGAGAAGCAGCAGATCGCAGCAAACGACCTGCCGAAGCTTCCCCCGAAGCTACCCCGCCATCTCAGCGGAGAAGCAGCGTGGCTTCCACCGAGCTGCTTCAGCTGGAGGATGTCTTGACGGCTCCTGCCAGCTATCCCGTGGATGGTATCACGGAGTCTCAAAATTTCCACATGATGGCGCGATGGATGACTTTGAAGGTCAAGGCGGCTGTTGGCCAAGTTTATCCTAGTGGACCCGGCACAACTTATCAATGCTAGCCGATTCCAAAAGGATATGCTAAGGTGATGGTGGATGAAATAACAGAGGGATTTGAGGACCTCGTGCATGACCACCCTACGGGTGAATGGGAGACTAGGCTGGGTTCTGCTCTGAAGACTCCATGCCTATGGAAGAAGGAGCTCATCAACCTTCTAAACTGGACGCCTCCGCCTCCTCCTCCTGCTCCGGCGAGTCAGGGCACTCCGCCTCCTCCACCGCCTCCTCCTCCGGCGAGTGACGATTAGGGCACGTGTGGCGGCACTCCGCCTCCTTCTCCGGCGCATGGCGGCACTCCACCTCCTTCTCCGCCTGCGCCGGCGCTCCCGAGCAGCCACCAGCATCCTCCTTCTCCACCTCGCTAGCAAGGGCAGAAGAGACCTGCCGCCGCCCCGGCTGCTCTGACGCGTCGTACTCCTTCTCCTCCGCCTCGTAAGCAAGCACGAAAGAAGAGAGACGCCGCAGCCACTCCGTCTGCTCCGGCGTCTAGCAGCACAACCAGAGGCGGGAGGCAATACATATACGATCCATCATCTCTCAAGCCTCTAGAGAAGTTACCGTACGAGAGGTCCAAGGAGGAAAATGATACCATTGTGCGGACCCACGTGAAGGAGTTCTTTGAAGGGGTGAAAGCAAAGAGACATCCACCTCCGGAGGAGAAGGTAGATCTGGTGAAAGCAAAGCGCACTATCGATGCCCTGAGGAAACCACCAAAGTCTCCGCCAGAACCAACTATGAGCGCATTACTGAACAGACATATCTCCAAGCCCAGCGGTCGGGAACCACTGTCAGTGCTAAAAGGTCAAAAGAACAAGCAAAGGGGAAAAAATTGCCCAGCTCGGCGAACAAGCACAGCAATCGTGCCCCCCGCTCAATGTGTCTAATGCTCCGGGGACGGTGGCTGGTTATGGCAATCTTGACGATTACCTGCCTGACGATGCACTTCCTGATTTCTTGGAGGTGGACAGACACAGATACGAGTACGGGAAGCCTCTCATCAAAGATGAAAAATCTCTGACAACAATGATGCGAAGATTCCATAATTGGTACATGGAAACCTGCGGAGAGTCTGAGGGTAAGAATGCTTTGTATCTGCATATTAAAGAGGAGCACGATCTCGTTGCAAATGATCTGTTGACTATTCCATTTGAGAAGTTCTTCGAGTTCTTCAATCAAAAGGCCCTCGATAAATTAATGGACTTTTGCTGTCATTAAGTCTCTATATATAGCTCGGTTCTTTCATTGCATGTATTTATAATTAATTATCCTCAATATATTATGCAGATTGAAGATCGTCGAGTGCAAAAAACAAGAAATTTATGATATTGGGTTCATTAACACAAATATCATAGATGTATTTTTGGTTGAAAACAACATCAAAGAGGCCGAGGACAACTTGCTACAATCGTTGATCAAAAATCAAAACAAAGATACCATACTCTTTCCTTACGACGGCCCGTGAGTGTTACTGTCGTGTGCATATTCGGTTTCCCTTATTACTCAAGCGAGCTTATAGTAATGTAATTGATGAGTTATGCATGCGTGCGCAGGTACCACTATATTATTCTGGAGATTAAGCTTGAGCGTGGACTAGTAACCGTCTTAGACTCGAGACGGAAAGATCCCAAAACCTATGCGGACATCACTGAAATGCTCAACAAGTAAGTTCAATCAATCATTATCGCACCATATCGGCAACTTTTTGTTCATTTCCTGATATCTCAAGTAATAATAATTATTTTCTTTGTCTTGCAGGGTTTGGAAACAGTTCACCGCAGAAGCTCCGGGACTGCCTAAGGAGCTGCGATATAAATACCCGAAAGTAAGTACTACTGGCTAGCTAGTTGCGCGCATCTCCCGTTGATTCTATAGCTATACTTTCATCAATGCCATTTATAATGCTTCATTATCAGTTTGATTGACCTCTATTTCTCGTAAAGTGCTTGTGGGCGGAGGAAGGGAATGATTTCTGTGGATACTACGTGTGCGAGTTCATCCACACCGCGACTTTGAAAAACAAGCGGGGCTACTCTAGAAGACAATATGAAGTGCGTAAGCAATAATATTCACAATTTCATTTTGTTACACCATCATTTCTGTTAAGTTTCATTCATATATATGTATTAATTAACCCCCTTCTTCAAATTAGACGTGGCAGATGCGGGATGAACTCCTAGAACCAGATCGCATGAAAGCAATTCAAGAGGAATTGGCGGGATTCTTTCTTGACCACGTCATCAGTAAAGCCGGAGAATACCATGTGGAAATTGATTTCAAATGCTAGGGGTTTGTAATTAAGAGATCTTATACATATTGTACATGTATGTAGCCAGTAGCGTCGGATACATGATACGAAAACTTGTTGTTCGACCAATCTCTCGGAGAATGAGAGGTCGATCGATCACTTCTCTCGGTATGCATGACGAACTTCTGTACTGAATGGTTCTCTGGATCACTTATGTATATATAGTACGTAGCGTCGACCAAGCACGGACATAAGAGAGGACACTTCTCTCTATTAATTAGCTAGCTAACACAATATATGAAACACCTAAATTAACCCCCCAAAACCCCCAACCTCCCCTCCTTAAAAAAAACAAAACCCCCAGCCACTGGAATGCTGACGCGTGGATGCCTTTTGGTCCCGGTTGGAGCCACCAACCGGGACCAAAGGCCCCCTCACTGGGCTCGGCGCACAGGGCCACGTGGAGGCACATTGGTCCCGGTTCTGGTTTGAACCGGGACTAATGGGTGGAGGTATTAGTAACGGCCCATTAGTCCCGGTTCATGAACCGGGACTAAAGGCCCTTATGAACCGGGACTATTAGTTGTTTTTCTACTAGTGAGAGTAGATCAAAGAATGAACAAATCTCCAATTGCATTACATGAGTAGATCAATGATATGGAGCCATGGTACCATGCTTAATACTAAAAATCAAGCATAACTAGAAGAATACATGCGCTTTGCCACGCCTAGTGATTGTCCCACTGGTAGCTCCGGTGATTGTCAGGCTGGTATCTTATGACCATAACATTGCAATATTTATCGTGATAGGAGCATAAGAACACATATCAAACAGAGTTAAGTCGAACAAATCCTGGAATTAAAACCCCAATGTGTCGAGACATGTGTCATTCTCCAGTATAGATGCTTGTACAGCCAAGCAATCCTACTTCAAAGCGGGTATTACTATTCATCATAACAAAGGAAGCCATGGCAGTGCCTTTGAACTAGCAAATCTGAAGGCATTAAAAAATATTCGAACTTTTATGCGCCAACTTTCAGAACTATGAGCTCATTGTACATCAGGAAAAATACTTTGAGATTCATTGTTCAGTTTGATTAATCTCATTGATAATATATAACCCTTTAAATAGGGGAATCGCCTAGCAATTCAGCCTA
Organism: Triticum aestivum; assembly: GCF_018294505.1. Lineage (NCBI taxonomy): Eukaryota > Viridiplantae > Streptophyta > Magnoliopsida > Poales > Poaceae > Triticum > Triticum aestivum. The sequence goes on along the minus strand of NC_057803.1, from coordinate 660,774,263 downwards.
AGAATTGAAGATATGACCCTATATTGAACACATTGTCTTTCTAAATTGAGATACCAGCCTACTCAGCCGACCTGGTATTGCAGCTATTGTTCCCCTAGGGGTGTGCCACCTCCACAGGTCCACCAATTAAATCAATGTGAAGTTCTTCCCAAAAAGAATCCAAACAAATATGTTCAAAACTAATGTGATTTAGCCTTCAAACAAGACAAAAAAGGGGGCATGCTTTCATTGACACTCAAAATCAGATTGTAGAAAAGCATCGGACTAAATACATGGTGCACCCAGGACAGGTGTCCCACTTCCACATTCACCATTGGCCAAAGCACCGCATGATCTAAAATGAGTGACAATTATGTACCTTCTAAAGTCGGTCACAATAAAGCTTACTGAAGAGCATGGTATTGGCCTATTGGGTACAAATAAAATACAAAGCACCAGATCCACTCTACTTGTAACATGGGTTAGAAGAAGAAAAAGCTCACCAAGATGATTGGTAGGCTCATCGAGCAAAAGATGGTTGGGTTTGTGAACAGAGCTCTTGCCAAGGCAATTCTCACGCGCCAACCACAAGAAAAGTCCTTAGTTCTCTTGCTGGATCCATGGCCGCTACCCATTGACCTTGAGGATTCCCAAATCTGACAGATGGGGTTATAAGAACCAAAAATTCAGAATATTGATATATGTTTCCAGGTGAGATTAAATCAAGTTGAAGAGAGGAAAATCGTTCTTTGTCATGACAGGACCATAACAACACATATACACAAGTGCTAAAGAAACTTTGATGTATGAGACACTTTGAGGCATTTGTTAGACTGGAAACTAACGGTGTCCTCCATTCGATATGCGTGCAAGTATAAGTGCAAAGCAATGATTTGTGCCAAGAAAATTGAGCTTTCAGTTTAACAACAACATATCAATCAGCTTTAAATAAGTACTCTAGCAAAATATATATGGGGCGGACTCAAAGCCTTGAGTTGTCTAGCTTTCAAATTTTTTTTCTTTAGAAGAAAAAAGAAGAGAAATTACATGCTCGGTTTACAATACATACATACATACATACATACATAAAACAAACATGGGAGAGGAGTTGTTTGAGAAGTCAATCTGCAATGATGTTACATACATATGGGCACAAGTGAAGTAGTGTCAGGACCCCGACTCGATGCCACATCGATTTAGCATGTAACACCTCATATCACTTTGCGGCCTCACGCACGGCATTCCCACGGGTGTCGTCTTACCTTTGCCCGGGAACGTTTGCGCCTTTTGGCACACGTATATGATAGTGTCGCTAGCATCCATATGGTAAGGAGCCCGGGCTGACATGGCTAGTCGTAAACCCAAAGTGGCACAGACTTACAGGGACAGGCATCCATGACCCAGCATCGAACGTGTCGGTCATCAACAAGTGAATTCGGGCTGTAGAACTCGGCTAGCAGGACTCCGGTAAACCGGGCTGCAGCGGGCTAACAGGACTCCGGTATCCATCGCGTGACATTTCCCCGAAGGAACAGACACAGGAACGAACAAGGACACATGCCGGCCAGCCTAAGTGTTCCGGAGCAGTAGCAAGCTACCAAGGCTTAGTGGAGACACTAGGAGACATTTCCCGGTAAGAGAGGCTACTAAGAATATACAACTAGATAGTCAGATCCCACACATACCAAGCATTTCAATCATACACACAATATGCTCGATATGTGCAAATACAACAAGGCATCACAACATGACTCTACAACACAAGTACTTTATTTAAAGGCTCAGGGAGCCATACATATCATACACACAAGTACGGGTCACACGACCCAACATTCAAGTCATACAGACATACAAGCCAACAGCGGAAGTAACTTGTCCGAGTACAGACAACTAGTAAAATAAAAGAGACTTGGGTAAGCCTAGCTATACTACATGGTCCTTCACAAGCTCAGGGTCACCACCTGGGCCTCAGTCCACTCATCGATGTCAACGTCTATGAAGAACCCATCAGAAGGGGTTGCAGCGTCTTCTGAAAAAAGTTAAATTAAAGCAAAATGAGTACAAAGGTACTCAGCAAGACTTACATCAGATCCTACATACATGCACATTATCCAGATGGGTTGGTGGGGTTATTGCAGCAAGCCAGCTTTGACTCTTGGCTAAGCTATCCTACGAGACTCCAACTTGAAATAGTTTTGCGCACACGAGTCCACTACTCACCACTTCAATACACTACCGAGGATCCACCTCCGTCTTCCTATGGAAGAGCCATCCTCGGCACTCACACTTATCTTGAGGCTTTTAGTACTTTCCAGTTTACTTGTCTATGAACTGTATAGGCAACCAAGTAGTCCTTTACCACAGACGCGGCTATTCGAATAGATTATGTTAACCCTGCAGGGGTGTACTTCTTCATACACGCTCTCACCACTTACCACCGTTTACACGACATGTACTCGGCAACCTTCAAGCGGAAGCCCAACGTGGGTGTCGGCCACGACATACCTAAACACCTAAGTCTCTAGTCCAGGTTTATCGCCTATTCGGGTTCCATCCGTGAGGAGATCCGGCCGGGGTTTCGCTCACAGCCCCAAACGATGTGAACAGGGTTCCGGGACACCAAACGGGTGCCCGGTATACCCGGCCACGTACCTACCGCATCACAGCCCACCCCTACGGTCAGCGCTGTCCACGGCCTCCAGTAAGCCACAAACACCAGAAACTACTTGCAACTCCTGGACAGAGGACTAGGGTGAATAAGGAGCCGAGAGGGTCCATTGGTTTCAGGCCCAATGCATGGTAGTAGCTGATTCTTAAATCACACATACAGATCTCAGTGCTTAAGGACGGCTTTAATGAAACAACCCACCATGTACTCCTATATGGCCTCTCATCGATACCTTTACCAAATCGTGTTCAACGCATCACTCCCATACTGACACGAACATTTCACTCTAGCCCATCACCCAGATGAACCAGACCTGACACGACTCTAAGCATAGCAGGCATAGCAAGGTAGGAACAACACACACACATGGCTCAATCAACTCCTACACATGCTAGTGGGTTTCATCTAATTACTGTGGCAATGACAGGTCATGCAGAGGAAATGGGTTCAACTACCGCAGCACACAGCAGTTTGAAACGCGTTGTCTTAATGCAGTAAAAGAGAGCAGGAGCGAGAACATGGGATTGTATCGATATGATCAAATGGTTGGTTGCTTGCCTGATGGGTCGGTGCACTGGTATTGTTCTTCGTTGGGGTAATCACGATACTCCTCAGGGGCAGGACCTGCCGCAGAGAGCACCGATACACAATCATCACCAAACAATATGCAACAATATGATGCATGCATGAAACATGGCAATATGAGTGTGTTGGGCTAATGCAACTTAGACCAGATGGGTTTGAACTAGTTTGAACCAAAGATTCAAGTTTCAAACTCATAAATGGCCCTTTAAAGTGCTTTATCTTGTTCTGCACTGAACATTAGTTTAGCTTGCTTAAACATGCATGAAACCAGTACAGATGGATAGACTGAATTTTTCTGATCATTTTTCATATATAAAACTTTGCATTTGGAGTTACAGATTAATTTCTATGATTTTTTTGAAGTTTGGGTTATTTTCTGGAATTTCCTGTGTAATAATAATTCCAGTAAATAACTTACTGCGTCAGCATTACATCAGGATGACGTCAGCGGTCGACGGAACAGTCCAGGTCAAACCTGACTAGTGGGTCCCATGTGTCAGTGTAATTAGTTTAGCTAAATATTAATTAATACTAATCCTAATTAGTTAACAGGGCTGGGCCCCACCTGTCATTGACCCAGGGGGGTCAAACTGGGCCCACCCGTGGTCAAACGAGGGGACAGCAGGGTCTACTCGCCGGTGTTTAGCCGCCGGCGAGGCCGAACGCGGCGGCGAGAGTGCTTTTGTGCATTCCGGCGACCAAAAGGGCTGCGGAGGGCATCTACATGTAGCTGGGAGCAAGCGGCAGCTCTTGGTGGTGTTGGTTGAGCTCGGGGTGGCCAGAAACAGCACCGACGACGACCTTGGCGGTCGCCGGAGATCGAGTGAGGTCGAACTCGAGGCTACGGGACACGGCGAGGCTCGTGGAGTGGTGCTACGGGTTCCTGCGGGTGCGGTGAGTGCGTTGGACACGATGGTGTGGCCGGTGGTTGGCCGGAGACACGTCGGCGACGAGCTCAGCGACGGTGCATGCGGTGAAGCTTCGTGCACTCGCTGTGGTGCACGAGAGCGAGAGAGGAAAGGGGGAGGAGGTAGCTGGGCTCACGAAGATCTCGAAGAAGCAGACGGCGCGGTCGGGGACGAGCTGGTGCGGCGGCGATGGCGAAGGGGATCTCCGGCGATGGCGGACCGGACAAGGTCGGTGCAGTGGCTTCGGGGCACGCGAGCACTCGGAGCTCGGCTAGCTTGAAGGAGAGGAGGGCGGCGGAGCTCCTGGACACGGTGGCGCGGCGCGGGGACGATGGAGAGCGCGACTACAGCGACGGTGTGGCTGTGGTAGCGTCGGCCACGGTGCGGGAGAGCGAGGGAGAGGAGCTGGGGGTGAATGGGTGTGTCCACGGGGTTCGGGGTGCGACGTGGAGTTCATCCAGGCCAGCGGAGAGGCGAGGGGAGGAAGCAGGGCGGCGGGCAGCTGCGTGGCGCGCGCTGGTGCCGCCGTCGAGCACCTGCCTGCCTGCCTGGCGAAGGCAAGCAGCTCGCTGGAGCGGCTGCTGGGCTGGGCCGGCAGGTGGGCTTGCCAGGTGGGCGCCAGGTAAGCCTCTGCTTCTCTTTGATTTTTCCTTTTCTATTTTTCTGTAAGTTTGTTGACTTTCTAAAAATACCTAGGTAATTCTAAAAATCACCAAACTGCTTATGGCCCCTAACTGGAGTATATCCAGCCTGGAACATTTTGGTTTGGTATTATTTGAGCATTTGAAATACTTTATATAATTTAAATGCCCAAACTCAAATACTTATGATTTAATTCAAAGACCTTAGGATGACCTAGAAAATTGTGCACCACTTTTGGCAGAGGTTCTGAACCAAGACAAAAATGATGGACATTTTAGAAGGGCATTTCAGGTTCATTGAAAATATTTTTAGTAAACCCTAGTTGGTTTCAGAGGGGCTGGGGGTTCTGTCATCCCCATTTCAAATTTCTGTTGAATGGAATAGACATGATGCAACACTCTAATGCATGACTAACTAGGGTGTGACAACTCACCCCCACTCAAGAGAATCTCATCCCGAGATTTAGGTTCCTCCGGGAAGAAGGCGGGATACTCAAGTCGAAGACGATCCTCCCTTTCCCAAGTTGCTTCTTTCTTAGAATGGTGCGACCATTGAACCTTGAGAAACTTTATATTATGACGTCGAGTGGTACGCTCGGCTTGATCGAGGATACGAACGGGGTACTCCCGATACGTGAGATTATCTTGAAGATCAAGCATTTCGTGGTCCACTCCACGGATAGGATCCGAGAAGCAACGCCTGAGTTGAGAAACGTGGAAGACATCATGGACTCTGGAGAGATGCGGAGGTAGTTCCAATTGGTAGGCAACTTCTCCTCGTTTAGCGAGAATGCGAAAGGGTCCAATGTAACGAGGAGCCAATTTGCCTTTGATACCAAAACGATGGGTTCCCTTCAGAGGAGTAACCCGAAGGTAAGCCTTCTCGTCAACCTCAAAAGTCATAGCCTTATAATTTCGGTCATATTGACTCTTTTGACGAGATTGGGCTGTTTTTAACTTTTCATGAACGATGCGAACTTTCTCTTCTGCTTCCTGGATTATGTCCGGGCCAAAGAATTGTCTTTCCCCGGTTTCCGACCAGTTAAGAGGCGTTCAACACCTTCGTCCATAGAGAACCTCAAAAGGGGCTTTACCCAAGCTAGATTGATAGCTGTTGTTATAAGCAAATTCGGCAAATGGAAGGCATTTCTCCCAATCCATTCCGAATGAGATAACAGAAGCTCGAAGCATGTCTTCTAGAATCTGATTGACGCGTTCTACTTGACCACTTGATTGAGGGTGAAAGGCAGTGCTAAAGGAAAGGCGGGTTCCCATAGCATTTTGGAAACTTTCCCAAAATCGAGAGGTGAAAAGACTTCCTCGATCCGAGTTAATTTCCAGTGGAACACCATGGAGAGACACTATTTGGGAGATGTACAAGTCTGCCAATTTACTAGCGGTTATACTCTCGCGAACAGGTAAGAAATGGGCCACTTTGGAAAGACGATCGATAACGACGAAGATAGCATTATTCCCTCTCTTGGTCCTGGGAAAGCCGGTAATGAAATCCATACCAATTTTGTCCCATTTCCATTCAGGAATAGCTAAGGGTTGAAGGGTGCCAGTAGGCCGTTGATGCTCTGCTTTTACACGACGACAGACGTCGCAACTAGCAATATACTGATCAATTTCTCTCTTCATCCTAGTCCACCAGAACCTCTGGCGTAGGTCCTGATACATCTTAGTGCTACCGGGATGAATGGTGAGAGGAGATTCATGAGCTTCCTTCAGGATCAATCGCCTCAGGTTTCGCTCTTTGGGAACCACTAGACGGTTCCCGAAGTATACGACTCCTTGATCATCGATGGAAAAACAATCCGCAACTCCTTTCTTGATGTTTCTCTTGATACGGGAAATCCCTGGATCTACCTTCTGCGCTTTGATAATCTGATCCGTAAGGGTAGGTTTCGCCACCAAGGTGGAAAGGAATCCTTGAGGAACAATGTGAAGGTTAAGTTTCCGAAATTCCTCATGGAGAAGTGGTTGACTTTGTTGCAACATTATATTGTTGCAATAAGATTTACGACTTAGCGCATCAGCCATGACGTTGGCTTTTCCTGGGGTGTAAGTTATCCCTAAGTCAAAATCTGTGATCAACTCGACCCAACGTCTTTGCCTGAGATTGAAATCCGGTTGGGTGAATATGTACTTCAGACTTTGGTGATCAATGAAGATTTCGCAATGATTACCGAGGAGGTAATGTCGCCAGGTTTTGAGTGCATGGACTACAGCTGCAAGCTCTAGATCATAAGTAGGGTAGTTTTCCTCATGTGGGTGCAATTGTCGTGAAGCATAAGCAATTACATGTCGATCTTGCATGAGGATGCAACCTAGTCCTTGTCGCGAGGCGTCGCAATAGATAACAAAGTCCTTGGAGAAGTCTGGTGGTACCAATACGGGAGAAGAAGTCAGGCATCTTTTCAGTTCCTGAAAACTGTGCTCACATTGTGGAGTCCACTCGAACTTTTTATCTTTCTTGAGGAGCTCAGTTAGAGGTTTAACAACCTTGGAGAAGTTCTCGACAAAGCGGCGACAATAGCTTGCTAAGCCAAGGAAACTCCGAACTTGCTTGACCGATTCAGGTGGAGTCCAATTAAGGACGGCTTGAACTCGTTCGGGGTTAACAGCAGTACCTTTACCAGAAATTACATGTCCTAGATAGGTCACTTCTGGCAACCAAAATTCACATTTAGAGAACTTGGCATAAAGGCGATGCTCTCGAAGTTTCATCAACACTAGCCTTAGATGAGTATATCATCGAGGTAAACCACGACGAATTTATCCAAATACTCCATGAAGATTGAGTTCATTAACCGGGAAAAGGTGGCTGGGGCATTGGTTAAACCGAAGGACATGACGGTGTACTCGTATTGGCCATAACGAGTAACAAAGGCCGTTTTAGGAATGTCCCCGTTCCTGATTTTGATTTGATGGTAGCCCAACCTCAAATCCATTTTAGAGAAGACTGAGGATCCAGCGAGCTGATCATACAGGTCGTTGATCCTGGGGAGCGGATACTTGTTCTTAATTGTGACCAAGTTGACGGGTCGATAATCTACAACCATCCGGTCCGTACCATCCTTCTTCTTGACGAAGAGGACGGGGCAAGCCATGGAGATGAACTAGGTCGGATGAAACCCTTTTTCAAGGACTCATCGAGTTGTTTCTTAAGTTCGGCTAGTTCAAAAGGTGCCATCTTATAGGGTCTTCTAGAAATTGGGATAGTTCCTGGAATGAGATCTATCACGAACTCGACATCTCTGTCAGGTGGAACACTAGCAATTCTTCTGGAAAGACATCCGGGAAGTCACGGACTACCGGGACGTCTTCGAGGTCTGGCAAAGGACTAGCGTTAAGAGAAAATAGTTGTCGCTTGGCTACTCGGCTCAAGACATTGACTATCTTTCCCGAAGGATGTGTGAGTTGAACAGTCCTAGAGAAGCAATCAATCTTGGCATGATGGGCTGACATCCAGTCCATACCCAAGATGATATTAATATACGAAGATTTGAGAGCTATCAAAGATGCAAGAAAAACAAGTCTGTCGACTTGAATTTCATTCCCATGGCTTACGCTAGAGGTTTGCCATCTATAGCCAGGAGTAGAAATTTCCATGGTGGAAGGCATGTCAAGAATGCGGTGTTATGCAAACGAGCATAATTTTCGGATATGAATGAATGAGATGCTCCAGTATCGAAAAGAACAGATGCCGGGTGGCAGTTAATAAGGAGCGTACCAAGAACGACGTTGAGATCCTCTTGAGCTTCTTCAACAGAGATACAGTTGACATGGCCACGTGCAGTGGTGGCCGGCTTGGCGTGGAACACTTTCCCTGTCGGCTTGCCATGGCCAAAAGCTTTTGCAGACTGGCTAGGGTTGGTCTGGGGACACTCGCGCATATAGTGGCCTGATTCCCCACACTTGAAGCACGTCACGGAACTGGTGCGTGGAGGAGCATTGTTGGTTGGACCACCATACTGCTTGGCTAGTGCAAACTGTTGAGCGGGGCGAGGCGCCTGATAGGATGGCCTTGGTGTGAACCTGGGTGGCAGGGCAGTGTTAGGCACCCACACTCGACGCTTCTGAGGACCAGCATTGGATGAGGAACCCATGTCACGGCCATGCTTGTGTGTTGCTTCATAATCAGTCTGACCAGACTCAGCACTGATGGCTTTGTTAACAAGCTTCTGAAAAGATGTGCACTCATGCAGACGGAGGTCACGGCGAAGCTCAGGGCTAAGTCCCTTGCGAAACCTTGCTTGCTTCTTAGCATCAGTGGAAACTTCCTCAGTTGCATACCGTGCTAGGTTACCGAACTCCCTGCTGTATGCATCCACAGAGAGTCGGCCTTGAGTGAAACTGCAGAACTCCTCACGTTTACGGTCCATAAGACCCTCCGGAATGTGATGTTCACGGAAAGCCTCGCTGAATTCAGCCCAAGTAGTGACATGGCCCGCTGGGCGCATAGCTTCATAGTTCTCCCACCAGAGACTGGCGGGGCCTTCGAGATGATATGCAGCAAAGGTGACCTTATCAGCCTCAGCTACTAGCATAGAACGCAGTTTGTGAGTAATACTGCGAAGCCAGTCATCGGCATCGAGAGGCTCGACGGAGTGGTGGAAAGTGGGTGGATGTAACTTGATGAAATCACTGAGTGACACCAAGTTATTCCTCTGATGATGTGCGGTGTTTTGCTCGATGCGCTCCAACAAACGGTTGGTCTCCCGCTTGTTTCTCTCGGCTTCCAGCATAACCTCGGCCAGAGAAGGAGGGTGAGGCAGGTTTGTTCCCCCAACTCTGCTGCCTTCGGCCTGCTCTGGGGGAGCAGGGTTGGTGCGGGTGTTAACCATCCTAGGAAAACAAGACAATGGTTTAGTCCAGGATGATAGGATTCTGACATAGAAATGTAGAATGTAATGGATAACTTGGCATGTAAGATGATCATCCGTATGACATGGTAGATACAGAAACTGCTTCTTTTATTCCATCGTCATACACACCATACAAGGTTTAGTACAGAACCAAACAAAGTACTACTACGGTGAAAAGAGGATTACATCTCATCGGAGGCATTCCAAGCTCCTATACATTATTTTTCTACACCTCCGGAAGGCGGTACAAGCTAAGTCATATCCCACGAGTCACGCAGGATGGTGGACGATACAACTATTACAATACTAGTGAAGCTACTACTAACTCAGACATCTCCGTAGTAGTTCTCATAGAAGTCTCCTCCATAGCCTGGAAGTTCAACGTGAGCATCCGGAAACATACGGTCCTGAGGAACCTGTGGACCATAGGGGCTAGGGTGAGGTCTTGGACCAACAAATGGTGGCCTGCGGGGACCACGAGGTGGGGTGATGCCTCCTACATCACGCCAATCCATCATGTCTGGCAGAGCAGATCTCACAGCATAGAGATCTTGCATATCCATATATCCAGCTTGCATAGCCGGTGCAAACCGGGTCAAAGTGGCCCAATGATTAGCACGGGTATTGAAAAGCTCTAGTCTCAAGGCCCGATTTTCACGGTCCTTATCCTCGAGCATCTCAGCAGTGGTGCGAGTTAGTGAGTCTTCCTCAGTGGATTCAGCATAGATAGCCCGAAGATACCCCTGCGCTCCAGGGAGTGAAGCTGGCATATACCGGAAGTCGGTGTTCCGAAGCAGGCCAGTCCTGACTCGCATGATGGTCATCATAGAGTAGGCAGCATCCTGCATAGCCATCTCAATAGTAACCCCGAGTCCATAGGAACAGTGAAGGGGCTCGGTAGAACCATGATAAGAGGGAAATATCTTGACAGTGCAGAGATACTGGCTTTGATTAAAGTCTCGAAACTGCTCTTCGACCGTGTATTCGGGATACCAACGGTAACCCGCCTCGATCATTACCCGTACTAACATAGCCGTATGACCGGGCACATCGATACATCGAGTCAAGCGAACCACTTGGTTTTGATCACGAGTGGCCATCTGAAAGCACAACCATAATGCAAAAGCATTAGAATTTCTAGCAGAATTTGGACAGCATAACGGCTGTAAATGCTCAAGAAGGATTCTAAGACATTTTGCAAGGAATTACATAGGCACTCAACAATATCATATCAAGTTTCTGGGTCCAACTTAACAGTATAACAGGGTAGTAGAGCTGAACTAGGCTTGTATCCATCAAACCTATAAGGTACTACTGATTAGTAACACGTGAACCTGATAGAGAGGAGAGATCCTAATTCTTAACCCCCGGTGGAAGAATGGACTGACTCAGATCAGAATGCCATGAGGTAAAGGAGTAAAAAGAGCCTTACGTACCATCCCACAATCAATTCCCCTACATATAACTAAAGCATTTCTAGACTCAACATCGACCAGTTTGGCTTGGAGAACCTACAGGCAGTCCGGCTCTGATGCCAACGCTGTCAGGACCCCGACTCGATGCCACATCGATCTAGCATGTAACACCTCATATCACTTTGCGGCCTCACGTACGGCATTCCCACGGGTGTCGTCTTACCTTTGCCAGGGACCGTTTGCGCCTTTTGGCACACGTATATGATAGTGTCGCTAGCATCCATATGGTAAGGAGCCCGGGCTGACATGGCTAGTCGTAAACCCAAAGTGGCACAGACTTACAGGGATAGGCATCCATGACCCAGCATCGAACATGTCGGTCATCAGCAAGTGAATCCGGGCTGTAGCACTGGGCTAGCAGGACTCCGGTAAACCGGGCTGCAGCGGACTAACATGACTCCGGTATCCATCACGTGACATTTCCCCGAAGGAACAGACACAGGAACGAAGAAGGACACATGCTGGCCAACCTAAGTGTTCTGGAGTAGTAGCAAGCTACCAAGGCTCAGTGGAGACACTAGGAGACATTTTCCGGTAAGAGAGGCTACTAAGAATAAACAACTAGATAGTCAGATCCCACACATACCAAGCATTTCAATCATACACACAATATGCTCGATATGTGCAAATACAACAAGGCATCACAACATGACTCTACAACACAAGTACTTTATTTAAAGGCTCAGGGAGCCATACATATCATACACACAAGTACGGGTCACACGACCCAGCATTCAAGTCATACAGACATACAAGCAAACAGCAGAAGTAACTTGTCTGAGTACAGACAACTAGTAAAATAAAAGAGGCTTGGGTAAGCCTAGCTATACTACATGGTCCTTCACAAGCTCAGGGTCACCACCTGGGCCTCAGTCTACTCATCGATGTCAACGTCTATGAAGAACCCATCAGAAGGGGTTGCAGCGTCTTCTGAAAAAACGTAAATTAAAGCAACATGAGTACAAAGGTACTCAGAAAGACTTACATCAGATCCTACATACATGCACATTATCCAGATGGGTTGGTGGGGTTATTGCAGCAAGCCAGCTTTGACTCTTGGCTAAGCTATCCTACGAGACCTTAACTTGAAATAGTTTTGCGCACACGAGTCCACTACTCACCACTTCAATACACTACCGAGGATCCACCTCCGTCTTCCTACGGAAGAGCCATCCTCGGCACTCACACTTATCTTGAGGCTTTTAGTAGTTTCCAGTTTACTTGTCTATGAACTGTATAGGCAACCAAGTAGTCCTTTACCCCGGACGCGGCTATTCGAATAGATTATGTTAACCCTGCAGGGGTGTACTTCTTCATACACGCTCTCACCACTTACCGTCGTTTACACGACATGTACTCGGCAACCTTCAAGCGGAAGCCCAACGTGGGTGTCGGCCACGACCTACCTAAACACCTAAGTCACTAGTCCATGTTTATCGCCTATTCAGGTTCCATCCGTGAGGAGATCCGGCCGGGGTTTCGCTCACAGCCCCAAACGATGTGAACAGGGTTCCGGGACACCTAACGGGTGCCCGGTATACCCGGCCACGTACCCCCACCCCTATGGTCAGCGCTGTCCACGGCCTCCAGTAAGCTACAAACACCAGAAACTACTTGCAACTCCTGGACAGAGGACTAGGGTGAATAAGAAGCCGAGAGGGTCCATTGGTTTCGGGCCCAATGCATGGTAGTAGCTGATTCTTAAATCACACATACAAATCTCAGTGCTTAAGGACGGCTTCAATGAAACAACCCACCATGTACTCCTACATGGCCTCTCATCGATACCTTTACCAAATCGTGTTCAACGCATCACTCCCATACTGACACGAACATTTTACTCTAGCCCATCACCCAGATGAACCAGACCTGACATGACTCTAAGCATAGCAGGCATAGCAAGGTAGGAACAACACACACACATGGCTCAATCAACTCCTACACATGCTAGTGGGTTTCATCTAATTACTGTGGCAATGACAGGTCATGTAGAGGAAATGGGTTCAACTACCGCAGCACACAGCAGTTTGAAACGCGTTGTCTTAATGCAGTAAAAGAGAGCAGGAGCGAGAACATGGGATTGTATCGATATGATCAAATGGTTGGTTGCTTGCCTGATGGGTCGGTGCACTGGTATTGTTCTTCGTTGGGGTAATCACGATACTCCTCAGGGGCAGGACCTGCCGCAGAGAGCACCGATACACAATCATCACCAAACAATATGCAACAATATGATGCATGCATGAAACATGGCAATATGAGTGTGTTGGGCTAAGGCAACTAAGACCAGATGGGTTTGAACTAGTTTGAACCAAAGATTCAAGTTTCAAACTCATAAATGGCCCTTTTAAGTGCTTTATCTTGTTCTGCACTGAACATCAGTTTAGCTTGCTTAAACATGCATGAAACCAGTACAGATGGATAGATTGGATTTTTCTGATCATTTTTCCTATATAAAACTTTGCATTTGGAGTTACAGATTAATTTCTATGATTTTTTGAAGTTTGGGTTATTTTCTGGAATTTCCTGTGTAATAATAATTCCAGTAAATAACTTACTGCGTCAGCATTACGTCAGGATGACGTCAGCGGTCGACGGAACAGTCCAGGTCAACCCTGACTAGTGGGTCCCGTGTGTCAGTGTAATTAGTTTATCTAAATATTAATTAATACTAATCCTAATTAGTTAACAGGGCTGGGCCCCACCTGTCATTGACCCAGGGGGGTCAAACTGGGCCCACCCGTGGTCGAATGAGGGGTCAGCGGGGTCAACTCGCCGGCGTTTAGCCGCCGGCGAGGCCGAACGCGGCGGTGAGAGTGCTTTTGTGCATTCCGGCGACCAAAAGGGCCACAGAGGGCATCTACGTGTTGCTGGGAGCAAGCCGCAGCTCTTGGTGGCGTTGGTTGAGCTCGGGGTGGCCGGAAACGGCGCCGGCGACGACCTTGGCGGTCGCCGAAGTTCGGGTGAGGTCGAACTCGAGGCTACGGGACACGGCGAGGCTCGTGGAGTGGTGCTACGGGTTCCTGCGGGTGCGGTGAGTGCGTTGGACACGGTGGTGTGGCCGGTGGTTGGCCGGAGACACGTCGGCGACGAGCTCGGCGGCGGTGCATGCGGTGAAGCTTCGTGCGCTCGCTGTGGTGCACGAGAGCAAGAGAGGAAAGGGGGAGGAGGTAGCTGGGCTCACGGAGATCTCGAAGAAGCAGACGGCACGGTCGGGGACGAGCTGGTGCGGCGGCGATGGCGAAGGGGATCTCCGGCGATGGCGGACCGGACGAGGTCGGTGCAATGGCTTCGGGGCACGCGAGCGCTCGGAGCTCGGCTAGCTCGAAGGAGAGGAGGGCGGCGGAGCTCCTGGACATGGTGGCACGGCGCGGGGACGACGGAGAGCGCGACTACGGCGACGGTGCGGCTGCGGTGGCGTCGGCCACGGTGCGGGAGAGCGAGGGAGAGGAGCTAGGGGCGAATGGGTGTGTCCACGGGGTTCGGGGTGCGACGTGGAGTTCATCCGGGCCAGCAGAGAGGCGAGGGGAGGAAGCAGGGCGGCGGGCAGCTGCGTGGCGCGCGCTGGTGCCGCCGTCGAGCACCTGCCTGCCTGCCTGGCGAAAGCAAGCAGCTCGCTGGAGCGGCGGCTGGGCTAGGCCGGCAGGTGGGCTTGCCAGGTGGGCGCCAGGTAAGCCTCTGCTTCTCTTGGATTTTTCCTTTTCTATTTTTCTGTAAGTTTGCGGACTTTCTAAAAATACCTAGGTAATTCTAAAAATCACCAAACTGCTTATGGCCACTAACTGGAATATATCCAGCTTGGAACATTTTGGTTTGGTATTATTTGAGCATTTGAAATATTTTATATAATTTAAATGCCCAAACTCAAATACTTATGATTTAATTCAAAGACCTTAGGATGACCTAGAAAATTGTGCACCACTTTTGGCAGAGGTTCTGAACCAAGACAAAAATGATGGACATTTTAGAAGGGCATTTCAGGTTCATTGAAAATATTTTTAGTAAACCCTAGTTGGTTTCAGAGGGGCTGGGGGTTCTGTCATCCCCATTTCAAATTTCTGTTGAACGGAATAGACATGATGCAACACTCTAATGCATGACTAACTAGGGTGTGACAAGTAGTTGACTTAAATATGTCACAAATGTCATGAGCAAGCATCTTGTAACTTGTAGAAGAGGGCCAAAACAATTTACAGCTTATGTATCTAGCATTAAAACCCTGGAATGAATTCGAGAAGCACACATGTAACCATAGATGGCCTGATGGCCAGCGCAAAATTGAGGTCACCATGGCTCAACGGAACCAAGTCGAAATCGAAACCGGAAAGAAGAGACGGGGAGAGACAAATCACCTTGGCAACAAAAGAGATGGTGGGCATCCATCCTCACCAGATCGATCAAGCAGCTTCTCCCTGGCCCCCAAACTGCAAACAAGCAAGCAGCTGCACGCATCAGATGCGAATCAAGACGAAGAAAAACTAGCGGAAAAGGGGGATGTAGATCAGACTCCTACCGGCCTTGTCGAGTTCTTTTCATGGAGGTTGGTTGCCTGGCGCTGCTCGGTCGCCATGGCCGCCCGCGGAGTAGGGTCTCCGGTGCGAGGAGGGAGTGAGGGACGGCAGCTCGGTCTCCATGGCCGTGGCTCTACGGAGGTTGGAGGGGTGGAAGGAGGAAGGAGGTGAGGGGAGGGAGTCAGATCCGCTAGGGTTGTGGTTGGGGTTTGAGTGAAAGGAGGAGGCTGCGGCAGGAGGAGGGGGAGGCCGCGTGTGCGTGTCGGGGAGGTGGCCGGCGGTGGCAGGGGCGGCGGGGTTGTCTGCGCTTTGCTGCCTGCATCTCATGTCTGCGCCGCTCGGTCGCCATGGCCACCCGCTGGCTATGAATTCGGGCGTGAGGATGGATGGATGGAGGGATGGAGGGAGGCAGAGAGAAGGAGAAGGATGTGGTGGCCTGAGCTGGTCAAGTCGATCTGGAAGAGGAGGTGGGGGCGCTGACAGTGGTCGGGGGAGAGGAAGTCGCAGATGGGGGAGACGAGGAAGACAGTAGCGGCTGCTTTGGCTGGGCTTCATCTGGGTCTCTCCAGATTGGGTTGCTTTGGGTCCCTCTCTTCTTCATTTGAGTTTTGAAGAACCCTCCTCTCTCTAACCGCGGATATTTCGGACCCTTGGCGCGGGACAAAGCCTGGGATAATTGAGATTGGCCGCAGGGGACTGATTTTTTCAGAGCACGACGCGGGGGAGATAGCGAGAGCGGGCCTGCGTGCCCTCATTGGTTGATTCGGTACTCCCACAGATTGCCCCCACCATCCGATCTCAGCCGTCCATCTTTCTTAGATCCGAGGGCAGAGACCCCATGTCACACGAATCACGCCCAGTAAAATATATAGAAAACCACTTCGCTAGAAAACCTGAAACTAAAAAAAGTTGAAAATGTTTTTTTCATAATTGCAACATCTAAAATGCTTTCGCCGTGTTGGACCCACTCATCAATGGATTACTATTTAGTGTTATTCTCTCTCCTGCTACACCAAAATTCTAATCATGCACCCCATCGGACCTACCCTTTGAGTCGGCAATGCCCCACACTTGTGGCCTTGGGCATCCAACAAATCCATGTATCATGGCGCGCTCCTAAAGTTCATGTTGCCCGGTGAGCCTCCCCTTACATCTCTCTGAGTCATCTGGGTAGCAACCGACACTAGTGGATGAAATTTGGAAGCACGTGAAGAAACATGCCCAACCCAACACCAAACATCAAAAAAACCTCGACAATCCATCTATGCCTTAGATCCATCCTCTAACCTATTCTTGGAGCTCTTCATCCAATTGTCGCGCGACCGGGATTGCAACTTGAAATCTTGTCCTCTTATAAAAAAATTGCTTCCATGGATTCATCAGTTCATCCCCTGACCTTCCACACCCATCTATGGTCGGTCCAAATCTCGACATGCCAATTAACTAGGATGACATTGAAGATTTTGCGGGTGATGCGGGTGATTTGGAATGTGATTTTATTTGCGGAGAGCGGCCATGTTCTGTTCTTTTACATGATCTTATTCTTCAAATTCTTTCACTTGTTATTGGATCGAAGTAAAATGAGGTGTTATTTCATGTGCCCGGGCAGAAGAAGATGAGGTGGTCATAGAGGGGGAGTTTTGATAGCCATGGCTCGCATCCATTCCTCATTAACTTTTGGAACGAATGCATCCAACAGCAGGTCGTATTTATCATAGACCCATATGTAATCTTGTGGTGAAAATGAACGGGATGAGATGGTTCAAAACACCTTGAGTCTCAGAAGTACAGATTAAAAAGGACCGGAGGAAGTACTAATTAATGTACTACCTCCATGTGGGTGTATAGGGCATGCACGGTGCTTCTAGGTAGTCAATTTGACTAACCGATATATCAAAATCGTTTCACAAGAATCATCTACGGAACAAGTTTCTAAACATATTTTCTGACACATATTATATATATTTGGTTAGTTAAATTGTCGACCTAAAAGCACGTGCATGCCCTATGCACCCAGACAGAATAGCATATATACACGACTAGTTTTCTCACTCCCATTCAGGCGGCACGTCGCAAGATTTCAATGTCTTTTTGTGGCAGCTATATTGACGTAACCATCCATAAACTATAACCCAGACGTTCCCGTGAGATGCCGGGATGATAGGATGAAAACATGAAAAATTAGGTTGATGGTGTGAATAATTATGGAAATTGATTGTAATGTGATGGTAAATGATTTGGCAACCATGCACGATTTGTTGATGTGAAAGGGTTGCGCGCATGGGAAAAATAGTTATTGGGATGGGAGATTAATGACGTGGCAGACAAGCATGGTTTGTAGATGTGAGAGCGCCGCATGCTACTAGGAGAAGTAGTTGAATGGAGGCAAGCGGGTGGCGGTGTTGGTGGTTTGCAACAATTTGTGAGAAGTTAGCCTATGTGTGTGTGTGGGTAGGTGTTGGAGTGGTGTTCCATGTTGACCCGTTTGCGCGCATTCAGGTAACGCTTTTTGTAACTACGATTTCTTACTTCTATAAAAATATGGTACGTCTTCGGCGTACTCTTGAAGAAAGAGAATAGAAGATTATGCAATGTGTATCGGACAAAATGGACTAGTACACCCTCGTGACGAACTTGTGATGAAAATACACATGAGGCATGCTGGCAAAGCTGCTAAAACGAAATCTCTACCCCGTGATGAAAGTTTGGCAAACCAAAACCATGCATGAATATGGTGTTGAACAAAATAGTACGTACGTACATGCCCATTGCGTCTAAAAAATACATTGCTTATTCAGAGGCTGTAGCACAACTGTGATGTGGTGTTGTCGCTTTTTCACCATGCCGCTGGGACGGTCGAGTCACTCACCACTCTCTTGTTTTTGGTGAAGTAGGCGACGAGCTCCTCCCTGTCCGGCAGGGACTGCCTGACCACCTCGCCGGAGGTGTACTCCTTGGCCCACCGGCGCAGAGCAGGGTACTCGCCATCTGCCATGAGGCGCACCCCGGCGACATCCTCCAGCACGCCGAGCCAGTGAGCCAGCGTGCATGCGGCGAGGTCGACGAAGCCGAGTGCGTCACCCCCGAAGAACCTCTTCCCCTCCAGCTGCGCGTCCAGGACCCCAGGCTCTCATTGGTCTCCCTCGCCAGCCGCGCCTACTCCTCACCGTCCGTCCACATCGCCTGCCACATGTCAGCCTGGACGTACCGAGCGGGCTTTTGGGCCAGCTCGTGGACCGACCAGGACCGGACCGATCGGTCCCGGCCCGCTAGGAAAACTGGCCGGTCCGAGCTGGCAATTTAGGTCCGAAAATCGACCGGTCCGGTCTGGTCTTAGCTCGGTCCGGCTCGGAGGACCAATGGCCCGGCCCAATTAGAGCTAATGGAGAGCCCATCACGCATCACATATCGTGCCTGTGTGCGTGACCTAAACGCATCCCGCATCCCGTTCGGCTCCTTCCAGCTTCCACCAGGACGCACCGCGCCGCCGCCGCTCCTTCCACCAGCGGACTCGACTAGCCACCAGGACACGCCGCCGGCCGCTGTGCCTCTGCCTCGCGCCGCCGCTCCCTTGCGCGGCTGTTCCTCCCCTTTCCCCCGCGCGGCCGTGCCTCTCCGTCTCTCTCCCTCGCACCGCCGTGCCGCCGCGCATCAGGTCCGTCTTCTCCGTCTCCGGTCACCATGCTGCTGCGCCGACTACCGCTCCGACAGCCTGGGGCCTACATGGCAGTGACTGTATGTCGCCAGGACAGTGAGGACTGACGGTCCGCACCGAGCTTTGCGTTTGCCGGTCTGGTCTCTGAAATCGGGACCGCTGCACTGCTCGGTCCGGACCGGACCGCCGGCGGCCGGTCCAAACGACGGCTCGGACCAGGACCAGACCGGCCCGGACCGTGTCCACCCTGAGCCACAGGGACTTCAAGCACTTGTTGGCGATGAAGTCAGCCCCGAAGCGGGCCGTGGCGCGCTCGTAGGGGTCCGCTGGGAGGAGCCGGAGCGCCGACCCCTCGTCGTCGTGGAAGGACTCGTCCACGTACTCGACGATGAGGAGGGACTCGCAGACGGCGCGGTCGCCGTGGAGGAGGACGGGGACCGACTGGTGGACGGGGTTGTGGGCGAGCAGCAGCTCGCTCTTGTTGGCCAGGTCCTCCACGAGCAGCTCGTATGGCACCCCCTTAAGCGTGAGCGCCACCTCCACCCGGTGCGCGAACGGGCTGCCGAACGCCGTGATGAGCCTCACCGGCGCCGGCGCCTGTGCTGTCTGCTGCGACATCCTGCAGACCTGAACAAGTCAAATTCGCTGTCTCGAGAATGAGACGGACCGATCGCCGTAGGTTTTAGTTTCTTGGAGGATCACAAACTGCTCTTCTCGCTGATCGTCAACTGAGTGGTCTCTGAGTTAGCTGCTAGCTGGTGTATTTATATGGCCGAGGAAGAGTGGTAGTTGTGCATGGTCAGGTCAGAGATGGCGGGCTGCACGCCTCTTCCCCAAGGAAAGGATCTGCCGATCTTTTATCCTTTTCACACCACTTGGACTCACGCTGCTGAGATTTTAAAGGAAAGTAACGACACAGATGTTGATCAGCCAAGAGGTTTAGTCGGTCAGAAGTAGCTGGTGTGTTGGATGGATCAAGTGAGAACTTGAGAAGCTTCGTGAGAGATGGGAGAACGTTTCTGCTCCCGTGCTCCCCCGGGCTGAACGCGAGGTGGAAAAACACATCGACGGCCAGGATGAACCAAAAACGGTTCATAACGAGGGGTACGATCGTCTTTGTTGCCCCCGCGTATAGCGGTCGAGGAGCCTTGAAAGGCCCGTATGGGCCCGGTTAGATCGTATGCCTGGCCGTATACGTATTTGTATATGGCGGTGTTTCGTGCACGCGTGGAGCCGCCCGCGTGTGGGGCAGTACATGTCACGGGTAGATTCCAAAACCGTCCCATCATATAAATGTGAACGGCAACCACCTCCGGCCGCATCGCCCACCATTTCCCCCTGCCGCATCGTCTCCCTCTCCCCACTCCCCACTCCCCACTCCCTCTCCTCTCCAACCTCCTTGTTGCCCTTACCGCATCCTCTCCATCGCCATGGGGGACGCAGGAGGCGAGCGCCCCGATTGGGGCGCAGATCTGGTGGAGCAGGCGCGGCAGGTCGCTGCGGGCACCTTTGTGAGGGGACGCGCTGGCGTCCAGCGCGGCGCTCCCCCCGCTGCAGATCTGGAGAAGGCGGGGGTGGGCTGCAGCGGCGTAGTCCAGCCAGATGCGCCCGCTCTGGCGATCTCCGGCGAGGCGCAGAAGGTGGAGGCGGGCTCTGGCGAGGCGCACGAGGTGGAGAAGGTGGAGAAGGTGGAGGTAGGCTCTGGCGAGGAGCAGGCGGAGCAGACACTACAAGAAATATGTAAACTTGTGACCTTGACTATTGGTCACTGAAAGGTCATGGTTTTTTATTTGCGACATTTTTGTGACCAAAAAGAGAAGGTTAAAAGTTAGCGGTCATAAACTGACTATAGCGACCTTTCTTCTGGAATGGTCGAAGACGTTTATGACCAAAATATGTACACTGTGGCGTTTTGGTCACTAGCAACCTCCCCAGGCCACGTAGGCATCCAGCGTGGCAAGCTGATGTGGCACAAGATTCAACCCTGTCCAATTGGGTGTTTTACATGGGCCGAGCCCATTAATTCAGCCTTTCTATATATTTTTTCCCTGCCAATTTTTTGACAGACTTCATGGGCCAAGCCCAACAATTCAGTCTTTTATTTATTTCTTGGTCATGGCCTTTTAACATTTGTTTGGGCCTAGGCCATTATGTTTTGTTGCTGGTCCCACCAATAAGATGGATACCACTTGTCATAATCTCACACATTAGACCCACGTGAGAAAATTCAAAAGTGATTTCATAAGTGGGCTCCATGAGTCAGGTTCCATTTCACACGCTTTGAAACCACATAATGAATATTTCAAACAGAACATAACAAATGTAGTTCGTCAAAGAAGGATAAATAAGTCAACTACAATCTGTACATAGTCTATTACAATATTAATCAAATCTTTCCAGTCTATTACACATAAGACAGAACATATAACTCTTTGCTACACGGCTTAGAACTTCAAATATACTTCCTAGTTCACTTTGCTGGAGCTCTTGTAAATGAGAGGAAACACCATTTTCGTGTATGTTTGTAGAGGCTGAACCAAGGCATCTAACAATAAACCAAAAGAGTTAGAAACAAAATAAAAACAAATATACAAAGCAGATAGGGACTAAATCCTGAAGTATATGTACAACAGAATATAACCACACGTCACCTCTATCTATTCCGTGTGTATAAGTAAAGAAAATTATGTACCAATAATTATATTATGGGACGGAGGGAGTAGTACATATGATTACTTTCAGGTTATAATTTTTCTTCACCTACAGTCTACTCCTATATTCAGGGAACCTTAGTCAGGTATCACTAGTGAGCACAGAACAAAACAAAACAAAATAAAGGTGTTGGCTATATAAGTGAAGACTATTCACGGCTTTTTAGAACGTACAACAAACCAACAAGGACATACAAGTTGCAAATAATCAAAACTTAGTAGCCACTGAACCTTGCAAAACACATATTGTGGCATAGTTCATCGAAAAGAAAGATGATCGCAATAACAATTAACAAGATTGTGGTGGCCAGAAGACCACCACCACAGATGAGTCTTAACAAGATTGTGATCGCAATGACAATAACAATTAACAAGATTGTGATGTACACTATCAGGGAAGAGGGGGAGGGAGATGGAGGAGCTACCTGCCGCGGTCGCAATGGAAGCAGAGGAGCAGACCCCTCCTGCCCCTCCCCCACGAGCAGGACAGGGCTGCCGGCTGGGCACGCCCCTACTCCTCCGCCTCCTTGATCAGGAGACCTCCTTCCCCTACTGCTGCTTGGCGGGCCGCATCACTAGTCACCTCCTCATGCAAGAAGTACACAATAAATAGACAGACGGTCAGTGAGGGAGTCCCGGACTAGGGTGTGTCCGGAGAGCCGAACTATCATCATCGGCCGGACTCCAAGACTATGAAGATACAAGATTGAAGACTTCGTCCCATGTCCGGATGGGACTTTCCTTGGCGTGGAAGACAAGCTTGGCGATATGGATATGTAGATCTCCTACCATTGTAACCGACTTTGTGTAACCCTAGCCCTCTCCGTTGTCTATATAAACCGGATGGCTTTAGTCCATAGGACGAACAACAATCATACCATAGGCTAGCTTCTAGGGTTTAGCCTCCTTGATCTCGTGGTAGATCCACTCTTGTAACACACATCATCAATATTAATCAAGCAGGACGTTGGGTTTTACCTCCATCGAGAGGGCCCGAACTTGGGTAAAACATCGTGTCCCTTGTCTCCTGTTACCATCCGCCTAGATGCACAGTTCGGGACCCCCTACCCGAGATCCGCCGGTTTTGACACCGACATTGGTGCTTTCACTGAGAGTTCCTCTGTGCCGTCACCATCAGGAAGGATGCCTTTTCCCATCTTTAAATACGGCTCCGTTGTCAAGGGAGCTTTGGCTGCCGGCCAGACTATCCGGCTAGGCGGTTTTCTTATGACCGCCTGTTCGGCCATCGCTCCGACAATGACCTCTCAGGTCATCAAAAGTGATCTTCACGTCAGCTCGGAATTCACCGAGCAGCTAGATCCGATTGAGCTCTCCTCCGTAAACGAGCTCTTGGATCGCATCACCGCCCTGAGAGTCGCTACCGACTACGATCAGATTGGGCTTAAAACCGATCAGAGAGAAATTAACTCTCCCCAGGTTACCCACCACGTTGTTGTGGTAGAGGAACAATGCGGGGACTCTTCTTCTATGTTAAAAACCAACTATGTCCGGATTCCCGATCCCTCCATGCCAGATTCCCGCGGAGGGACGGACGTTAATCAAATACTGAACCTAAAGTCAGGCATCGGACCAGATTTGTTGGAAAGCATCCAGCAAACCAAGCTTCCGAATCCGGAAGTTTCTTGGCCTTTGAGCCTCAGCTCGGGCGGGGTTCCGAACTTGATTCCACCCGCCCACTCAAACATAAGCGATCTATCTCAAATACGGCAAGAGCCCGATGAAACAGTACATCATTATTGGGCCAGATTCCTCCTGGTTATGAACAGGATAAAGGACTGCCGTGAAGAAAGCACGATTTCAATCTTCTGCAACAATTGCACGGACAAGGGAATTATAAACGCCATCAGTCGTCGCGAAGTTACACGCTTCGCCGACCTAGCGACCATTGTACAAAAATACTGCGCGATGGAGAGTGCCTGGAAAACCGAAACTAGGTTTTGGGACAATCCGGCCCTGAATACAACCCCAGTCCAAAATAAAAGGGTGCATCATACTCAAGCACCTGGGTTAAAAACCAAAAAGCAAAAAACCCCTAAAGGGTACGGAACCGTACTGGAGGGATGGCTCAACGGACCCTGCAAAATCCACAGTACGGAGGGCGTCACTCCAACACATAGCCTTCGAGCATGTTGGATATTACGGCAGGTGGCCAAAAGTGGCGAAGGCTTTTTAGCCCCGGGCAATCAGCCCAGCAGCACCAGTACGGTATTAACAGTCTTCGAGACTTTCGCATCAAATAACATGCGGAAACGAACAATCCGCAGCCTCGCCGAAGTCTACCAAGTAGCAACAACAAATCCATGGAGTGACATGGCTATCACCTTCAATGCCAGCAACGAACCTAAATTCCGAACAGCTAGAGCACCAGCCGCATTGGTCCTCAGTCCGATAGTGGACGGCTTTCGTCTTACCAAGGTACTCATGGATGGCGGCAACGGATTAAACCTCATCTACGAAGAAACCCTTCAAAAAATGGAAATTGATTGGAGCCGCATCGAGCGGAGCAGCACAACCTTCAGGGGAATAATCCCTAGTCGAGAAGTACAGTGCACAGGAAAAATCACACTAGATGTAGTGTTCGGCTCGCCGGACAATTACAGGTCCGAAGAGGTCACGTTCCAAGTGGCCCCATTCGGCAGCGGATATCACGCCTTGTTAGGGCGAGAGGCATTCACAATCTTCCAAGCTATACCCCATTACGGGTACATGAAGCTCAAAATGCCCCGACCCAATGGAATAATCACTCTCACCAGTGATCCAGATACAGCACTCCACGCTGAAAATAAGACAGCCGCACTGGCCCTAGAGGCATTATCCGAAGCCCTAGCGACAGAGGAATTAACTGCGCTGCGCTCCACGGTGGATAGGGACGATGTGATATTTGATAAGAGGTCCAAGTCCACCTCTTTTAAACCAGCAGACGAAATAGTCAAATTTCAGGTCCATCCAACGGACCCCACAAAGACGACATCCATTGGGGCACAATTAAATCCTGATATAGAAGCCGCACTACGAGAATTCCTTCAGGAAAATTGGGACATTTTTGCCTGGCACCCTTCAGACATGCCAGGAATCCCACGCAGGCTGGCAGAGCACAGCCAAAATATCCTAAAAGGATTCAAGCCAGTCAAACAAGCTCTTCGATGATTTTCCGAACCCAAAAGACAGGCAATGGGAGAGGAGCTAGCCAAACTCTTAGAAGCCGGATTCATCAGAGATATCAAACATCCGGACTGGCTAGCCAACCTAGTAATGGTACCAAAAAAGGAAAAATCCTGGTGCCTCTGCGTCGATTTCAAAGACCTTAACAAGGCCTGTCCAAAGGACCCTTTCCCTCCCCCTCGCATCGACCAAATCATCGATGCTACCGTAGGGCACAATTAATTGTGCTTCCTCGATGCATACTCTGGATACCATCAAATCAAGATGGCGGAAAAATGTGTCTTCGGAGTACCAGCCAGAAAGCTTTTGGGCTTCATTGTATCCGGTAGAGGAATTGAAGCAAACCCAGCCAATATCCGAGCTCTGTCACAATTGGATATCCCAAAAGACCCCAAGAAAATACAAAAACTAACTGGGTGCGTAGCGGCTCTAAGCCGCTTCATCTCCCGTTTGGGAGAAAAGGCTCTGCCCCTCTATCGCCTCCTCCGGCGCACCGAACACTTCGAATGGACGGATGCCGCCACGGCCGGACTCGAAGAAATCAAGGCCATACTGGCAACAAATCCGGTCCTGGCCGCGCCCAACCTGGGCGAACCTATGTTATTATATATCGCAGCAACACATCAAGTTGTCAGCGCGGTACTCCTCGTCGAACGAGAAACAAAAGGGCACAGATTCCCTCTTCAAAAACCAGTGTACTACGTATCCACTGTCTTAACTCCATGCAAGTCCCGGTACCCACATTATCAAAAGATAGCGTATGCGGTGTTCATGGCATCCCGGAAGCCGCGACACTACTTTCAAGAGTGTTCCATAATGGTGGCCTCCGAAGTACCTCTCAATGATATTATAAACAATCGCGACGCAACGGGCAGAATTGCAAAATGGGCCATTGAGCTCTTACCATTTGACATAACCTACAAACCACGGCGAGCTATAAAGTCGCAAGTCCTGGCTGACTTCGTCGCCGAATGGACCGAAGCCGAACTCCCTAAAGAGTACGGCGTGTACTCCAATTGGATCATGCATTTCGACGGATCCAAAATGTTGGCTGGCTTGGGGGCTGGTGTCGTCTTGACGTCCCTAACTGGAGACACAGTCCAATACGTACTTCAAATAATGTACATGGACTCCAACAAGGCAGCCGAATACGAGGCCCTTCTACACGGCCTCTGGATGGCAATCTTCATGGGCATTCAACGCCTAGAGGTGCACGGGGATTCAAACCTCGCAATATCCCAAGTAAATGGAGACTTTGACGCCAAAGATCCGAAAATGGCAGCTTACCGCAACGCCGTCCTAAAAATGTTAGCTTGGTTCGAAGGACTCGAATTCCATCATGTAGCCCGGGATAATAACCAGGTAGCAGACGTGTTAGCACGCATCGGTGCAAAATGTGATGCCGTACCTCCAAACATCTTCCTGGAACGGCTCTTTAAGCCATCCGTATTATGGGAAGAGGAGTCCGGAAATAACAATCCGGAGTCAGCTGCATCACCTAACTCAGACAATTCTGACACAATCGGCAGCTCAGCCAATGAAATAACACCTTCATCCCTAGAAATAATGGCAGTAATTGCCCCGTGGACGGAACCATTCCTAGCCTACTTAAGTAGGCAGGAACTTCCCGAAGACCAAAACGAGGCCTGCTGCATAGTTCGGCGATCTAAAGCCTACAAGGTCCATGAGGGAGAACTTTATAAGAAAAGCACAACCGGAGTCCTTCAAAGGTGTATCTCCGAAGAGGAGGGGCGAAATCTCCTGGCTGAAATTCACGCCGGACTCGGCGGGCACCACACCGCAGCCCAGGCCCTTGTAGGCAAGGCCTTCCGTATAGGATTTTATTGGCCAACAGCCCGGGCAGATGCTCAGGACTTAGTCCAACGATGCGTCGGTTGCCAGCTCTTTGCTAATCAAAGCCACATGCCACCCACCGCCCTCAAAACTATACCCATCACCTGGCCGTTCGCGGTCTGGGGGCTTGACATGGTTGGACCCCTTAAAGGGGGAACCCACAAGCACAAATACTTATTGGTCGTGGTGGACAAATTCACCAAATGGATTGAAGCCAAGCCGGTTAAAACGGCAGAATCCGGACCTCTGATAGACTTCATATCCGGGGTAGTACACCGTTTTGGCGTCCCCCACAGCATCATCACTGATAACGACACGAATTTCATGGCCGACGAGGTTAAACTCTGGTGCAAAAACATGGGCATCAAGCTCGACTAAGCTTCAGTCTATCACCCCCAAACTAACGGTCAGGTCGAGGGAGCAAATGGTCTAATCATGAGCGGCATCAAACCCAGACTAGTGCGGTCCCTCAAGGAATCTAACACGCACTGGGTAGAGGAGCTCGACTCCGTACTCTGGGGGCTGCGGACCACGCCCAACCGAACTACCGGATTCACACCATTTTTCATGGTGTACGGCACAGAGGCAGTTCTGCCCTGCGATATAATTCATGACTCACCTCGCGTGCGCATGTACGAAGAAAGAGAAGCCGAGCTGGATCGGCAGGACAGTTTGGACCCCTTAGAGGAGGAGCGGGACGTGGCAAAAGCTCGTTCCGCATTTTATCAACAGCAGGCTCGAAGATATCAAAGCAGAGAAGTACGGGCCAAAGCTTACAATGTTGGCGAACTTGTTCTACGCCTGCTGAACAAGAAAACGGACAAACTTAAGCCCAAGTGGGAAGGTCCCTTCATCATCGACCAAGTCCTGACCGGCGGAGCATACCGTCTACGTAATGCACCTGACAATCGACTTGAGCCGAACCCATGGAACGCAGCCCGTCTCCGAAGATTCTACGCCTAATGCCGGACTCAGAGTTCGTCTCACTCCTCCGTCCACCTTTTTACATTTTCACTGTCTCTTGTCCCCCTCCTTCTTCCCACTTTTTTTTCAATACCTTTGATAGGCTGATTTGCGCATTGTTTGCGCACACTTGATGTGCTCCTAGCACTCATTATACTCGGGGGCTTCTTTAACAGAAGCTTATTTATACGGGCTTCATGCCCAACACATGTGTCATACTTCCGCATGTACCTTTTATTCACCATTATATGCATCGATATGACTTAAGTTTTGGCCAAGCTGGGTTGCCTGGCTCTTGTGCTTACCCCTACGTTCCCGATTGTTCGTCTAGGAGGTAAAGGGAGCACCTCTGCGATTGTTACTACCGGGTCAGCCGGATGTGTACCTCCGACTGGCTGAAGCCGAAAGCTAGCGTTCTTAAGAGAATATTCGGTCGGTGACTTGAAAGATGATTTATTACTTACTTATTTATTTGCCCCCAGATGCTTTTTCTGCTATTTTCGCAGTACGGACATGCACTTTAGGGCATGCCTCCTAGGGAAAGGAACCCTTAACGGAACTATTCTCCCTGGAAGATGTTTCTTACTAACCATGTAATATAACATAGCTAGTTGGGCACTTGTCTTATAAAGCAATTATGACCCCGACGCCTTGTCTCCACGCATGCCCCGGTTCTTCTATAACTGTAAGGGTATTCGGACACACTCCAGACTGTTGGGTCCCGAGGTTGAAGCGAAAAGGTCTGCAAAGACAAACGATCTACAATCCGGCTAGAAGGCATTTTACATGTCATTTCAAATTACATCGTCAAACTGACTGATTATATTCCTCTTCAATCCCATCTAACAGGATGTCTAATTTACAGTCCTGTTGGGAATATTTCGCGGCCAGTTCTACTTGGCCGTACATCAAGCTCACAGGGATCTCCTTCCCATCAGGCCCCGCAGGTCCGACCTCGGCCATGTGGTTTGGGTCAGCCTTCGGGTACCGCGTCTTCACCATGGCCCAGGCCTCCCTAGCACCTTGACGGCAGGCCGATATCTTCCACAGACGGAGGCGTCGCCGTGCTCCCTGAAGCTTCTCAGCAAGCCCTCCAAGGCCCTCGGGTAGGGAGACGGAAGGCCATAATGCCTGAACGACGCCACTCATCGCCTGCCGAACACGTTCGAGCAGTTGCACCAGCTCGGGAAGTTGGTCACCCGTTGAACCAGGCATTTCCTCCGCAGGGCGACTGTGAGCACATCTAAAGACACATTTCTGTCAATCGACTTCCTCGCCAAATTCTTCTTTTCAAAGTAATTTGCTCAAGCACTTACTATAAATGCCTCGATGAAGCCGCTGATTCTCCTTCACGGAGCCAGACAGCTGGGCCCGAACACCTTTCAGCTCTTCTCCTAGCTGGGTCTGGGCATCTTGGAGCTTGTTTCTCTCCTGCTGCACCTTCATAAGCACCCTCTCGCCGGCCTTTAGCTGACGCAGTAGCTGTTGCTTGTCCGGATCTAGTCCGGCGCCCTCTGCAATATTATTGTCAGATTTACGCACACGCCGCACTTTGTTAACTACTTATCTTTTCGAAGTACGTATTACCAGCGGGGGTCTCTGTGGCTCCCCCTGTGGTGGCTAGTGCGGCCTCCAGTTGGGCCTTGCACTCTTGGAGCTCTTGGGACAGGTGGGTATTCTTCTCCGTAAGATCCTGCATAATAAATGATCCTTAAATCAGTTATTTTAACTATTTTAAGTCTCGGGGGCTACTAGCATATATAACTATTAAAATTACTTACCCGTATGTCCTTCACATACTGCTCCGTGGCTCTGGTTAAACCATCTTGAGCAGCACGGAGGTGCGCGTTTCCCGCATCAAAGGCATTCAACGCCTCCGGGGAGAAACACGCGTCACGAAGAACTATCCGGCGACGCCTGTGATTCATGGCACTCTCCACCTCAGACCGGGTGGCGGACAGCCTGTCGGCATCCTCCGTCGGAGGAGCATCCGGCTCTTGCCTTGTGTTCGCCTCCACTTCCGGACCATGCGATGGAGCATGGCTGGCGGAGGCTTGATTGGCAACCTCTCCGGACACTGTCCGGCGAGCGCTCTTTCTCCTGGAAAAAGTTATGAGCATTAATATACCTCCTAGGGATCCTTCCCTTAAAAACAACGGTGCGTTGTACCGTTGCGGTGACGTTTCGATTCGCGTCGCACTCCTCTTCCGCCTGCTGGGCCGAACTGACCCTTGCTGGTCAGCCGCCGCAGGTTCGGCTTCCCGCCTTAAAGGCACCTCATGCGATGCACCATCAGTATAGGATGGTCAGAGTTGAGCACGGATCAAATGATGGTGTCAGGACCTCGGTCGTAGTCACCTGGGAGGCCGGAAACAAATCGGGGTAGTCAGCCATAATGGCGACTAGGGCATTGTCCATGCTAAGTTGGTGGAACACCCCGTCAATCAGCTCCACCTTTATGTCCGGATCCTCTGCGGAGGTCGGATCAAGGGATCGTTCCGGATCCTCGGGCTGTGGAGTTAGGCTTCATATGCCCTCCACGTCCCGGCGCAGCTCCTGCGTCGAAATCACAAAGTAAGATACTTGACTTTGGAAGTATGGATCGGGTAGATAAACGTCCGCTTACCCAGCTCCGAGGGTTGTTCATGGAAAATCCATTCAATGGATTCGTGCGGAGAAAGTCCTCCTCCTCCCCCTTGTACAAGCCGGACAGGATCTTTGCCAGATCGGCTGCCGAGCTCGGCCCTCTGCAGCCATGACGGGTGGCGTCGTCTTCCCTGTTGAAATCCCACATAGGGTGGCCCCTATATTGG
Organism: Triticum aestivum; assembly: GCF_018294505.1. Lineage (NCBI taxonomy): Eukaryota > Viridiplantae > Streptophyta > Magnoliopsida > Poales > Poaceae > Triticum > Triticum aestivum. The sequence goes on along the minus strand of NC_057803.1, from coordinate 660,743,446 downwards.
AGTGGCTGCACCCCTCGCATAATGCACGTGGCCATGATTCCGATCATGGTCAATCCGGAGTGGGCCAGTAACCTAATCCGGCCCATCAGATAATGGACGCTCCCGCCATCCTCCTGTTGAGGGCTCCGCGGGCGCAAACTCAGGCGTTTCTTCAAAGAAGCATTGCTGAACTCCGGGAGGCCGATCCGAACTGGATCCGGCAGAGGGGCGTCCTCCATGTAGAACCATTCCGAAGGCCAGTCTTCGGACGCCTTCTTCGGGGTGCCCGATAGATATCCGGTCCCGGCGATGCGCCATATTTCGGCTCCGCCCACTTGATATATCGACCCCTCATAAGAACGGGGTACAAGGCAAAACAATCTCTTCCACAGCGCAAAATGAGGCTCGATGCCCGGGAACAGCTCGCAAAGAGCTACAAAGCCCGCGATGTGCAAAATGGAGGCAGGTGTGAGGTGGTGAAGCTGGAGTCCATAGAACTCCAGGAGCCCCCGGAGAAACGGATGTATGGGAAATCTGAGTCCCCTTATTAGATAAGGGACGAAGCATACCCGCTCTCCTTTGGAAGGGTTGGGGACACTCTCCGCCTGCTTACCACCCATGAAGGTGGCTAGTCCGGCTCGAACCGGAACCATAAAAGCTGGGGGAAGATATCCCTCGGTTTGGAGCGCCACTAGCTCGCTGTGTTGAACTGAGCATCTCCCCCAATCTCCTGGCTTAGGGCTGGGAGCACGAGAGGAGGAGCTGCGTCGACTATCCATGATAGAATGGATTTTTGTCAGAAGCGCTTCGATGAGAACTTGCGGATGGAGGATGGTGTGAGCTGGATCCAGATCCTCGCCTCTCTTATAGGCAGCTCGTTCGCACGGCTAGGGGGTAAAATGTAAAAATACCCTAGCTTTTCGCATTCATACGACACGTGGAAGAAGGCCATTATTGGGCGTAGAAGCCAAGGAGCGCAACATTTATAAGGAAGCCAGACACTATTCGACAAGAACATGAAGTTTGAAGGAGAACCCGCCTTGCAACGCCGAAGACAATATACGCGCCGGACTCGTCGTCGCTGAAGACTGGTTCGGGAGCTACTGAGGGAGTCCCGGACTAGGGGGTGTCCGGATAGCCGAACTATCATCATCGGCCGGACCCCAAGACTATGAAGATACAAGATTGAAGACTTCGTCCCGTGTCCGGATGGGACTTTCCTTGGCGTGGAAGACAAGCTTGGCGATATGGATATGTAGATCTCCTACCATTGTAACCGACTTTGTGTAACCCTAGCCCTCTCCGGTGTCTATATAAACCGGATGGCTTTAGTCCATAGGATGAACAACAATCATACCATAGGCTAGCTTCTAGGGTTTAGCCTCCTTGATCTCGTGGTAGATCCACTCTTGTATCACACATCATCAATATTAATCAAGCAGGACGTAGGGTTTTACCTCCATCAAGAGGGCCCGAACCTGGGTAAAACATCGTGTCCCTTGTCTCCTGTTACCATCCACCTAGACGCACAGTTCGGGACCCCCCACCCGAGATCCGCCGGTTTTGACACCGACAGTCAGTGAGGTACATTTTCACAGCAACATAAGCTTAAAATTAATAGAAATACACACATCAAATGAAGTCACTAAGATACTTAAGTGCAACGCATGGTGTAGAATTATGTGGTATATAATTGCAACACATGAACCAAAAGAGGAATAACATCATCAGCAAGAATTTCTGATGATAAGCATAGCTCCCTACAAAAAAAGAACTAAGGGCACAGTGACTAAAGCATGCAGACCACAATATTCAAAGCAGAAGCAAGCGGGCGGTATGAGCTACCTACTGGCAAAGTATAAAACCTGAATCATATAGTATAAATGAATCAAGAAAACAAGAGAAACCGTGAACCTGAAAGCTCAGGCTGCTGCTTATTTTGTTACTGTGTGGTAAGTACTACTAAGATCAAAATGCATTCAGGGGAGCATAAAAGCCATCCCCATTTGAAGCACGTACAGTCTACAGAGATACTAACAGGTGAACAGACAGCCCCTAGAAATTGGCTAACTACTTCTACTGTATAATATGCAGTCTACAGAGATACTAACTACTTCTACTGTATAATCACGGTCTGCAGTCACTAAATAAATCAAAGGTGTATGATGGAAATACAGCAAAATAGTCCAGTTAACTTGTCGATTAAGAGACTAATGAAACCGGTCACTCTAAGCATACTAGAGCTTCAAACCAGTTCATTTAGTTGAACTAAAGAGGGTCACAGAATAACCTAAATGGTGCCCATTTGCACTCCTACACTCAAACACACACACACACACACAGTATGGATACTTTTGAGATTCACATGCACATTCAGTAAATTCAGTGAAATTCAGTAAACATGGAGTAAAGAAGAGAGGTTCAGACTTCAAACCAGTTCATTTATTTGAACTAAAGAGGTTTACAGAATACCCTAAAGGGTGCCCATTTGTCCATGTTTCAGACACATGCTACAGCAACATAATGAAGCTAATACCGTCAGCACTCAGCAGGCAACACAAGTTAGTACATCAAATTACAGGGAGGAGACGTACGTGGTGCCCAAGTTTAGCTATTCAAGGCTTCAAGAAATAACAACAACATGAAGTAGAGTATGCAGTTTCAGACTTGCTGCAGTCCAGTCACATGTGTGACACTATCTCGACCCTAAATATCCCCTGAACAAGCAAGCGGGGTCTAATACACACACGACAAGTCTCACAACTTCATAAACAGTGGCACAGAACTAGATATCACAGAAGGTATATAGCTCAATTTAGTTTGTTTAAATCTTATCCATGCCACCGAAACAGACAACCAGAGAAGTTTGACCCGACAACTCACCATGGCCTCAACGGGGGTGAACTTGGCGCGGATGACGCCAGTGTTTCCATCGGAGAGGGAGACCTTTCCCCAGATGTAGTGGTAGTTGGTGTCGTTGCTTGGTCTTGGCCTTGTAGATGCAGGCCATCCTCTTGCCGCCATACCAGGCCACATCCTCCCTGGTGTTCACTTGGATCTGCCTGGATCTGCGCGCCCAACCAAGACCAGGAATTCAGATACCCGCGCGAGGGAGAAGGAGCAGAGCCGCGCTGGCGGAGGGAGCTTCTCACCTCTTGTATCCGAGGATGGTGCCGCGAAAGTAGAGCCTCACGCGCTGGCCGGTGTGTCCCTTCACCATCTTGCTGCTGCAGCACCGCCGGGGCGGGGAGCTGAGGTTCACCATCTTCCTGACAACCGCCGCCGCCTCCGTCCCCACAGATGAGGCGAACATGGCCCCGCCGTCTTGGATGGCCTGCACAAACCCGCACAAACGCAATGAGATTCGAGCAAGCTGAAGGAATCTAGAAGGAGGAGGAGAAGAAAGGGGGGGCAATACGAGATCTGACCTGCACGCGCCGCCTGCGAGGTGGCCATAGCGTCGATCTAGGGTTTCGGCATGGAGAGAAGGAGATTGTGGAGTCTAAGGAGAGCGTGGAGTCGAAGGAGGAGGCGAACGGCGGGACGGACCGAGCGAGGCAGGGACGGCGTCGCGCGCGCGCGCGTGCTTCGTTGCGGCGGCAGCAATGGAGCAGAGAGCCCCGCGGGCGAGGGAGGCAGAGGAGCATCGGAGGAGGACCTCGGGCTTCACTTCTGTCGTGCGCGGGCGTGGAGTGGCGGCGATGCGAGAGCCCCGCGGGACGCGAGGTTGGTCGAGGACGAGGGAGACGAGGGGAGAGTGAGGGCGGCGGCGGAGGTGGGTGGCGG
>NC_057803.1:660733305-660739272 GCF_018294505.1 Triticum aestivum | reverse complement strand
AGAGAGCTAGGGTTTCGCCTCACGTGGGGTTGGTGGGGGAGGCGAGGGGTGAGGGCTGCCGAGGATCCAACGGTGTTTCGTGCATGATCCGCGTGTCTGGTCCACGGACCAATCAGAACGCAATACAACATTATGACCAACTAAATTGGTCGTGATAGATTTAAAAATAAGATGTTAAAATCATGTAATCTATTTTATGATCACAGAAATTCAAAAACATAAAAGACCTTCTCATTGTGTCACCAATTGTGAACTACCTTTCAGGAAAATAACAAACATGGAATGGCAAACAATGTTTCCTAAGAAAGTTTTCATTTTTTTGCACGAAAAAATCATTTTTCATTTTCTGAGTGCCCAAAATGGTTTTTTTTGTGAAGGACCTACCAAATAATTGTTGCAAAATTGGACCAAATCAATTTTCTAAAATACTAGGACATATTTAATGCACAATTGACAAAATGGTTGGGTGTAAAAAGTTTTGATCCACCTCTCGTGAAAAAGACAAATTTTCGCCGATTCAGCTGGAAGCGGGTCAAATTTGAACTGCAGCGCTGCCTCATAGTTTGCTATTTATTTTTTCTAAAAATAATTTCTAGGTACATAAGTATCTATTTAATCAGAGAAACACCAAAAAAATTCCAAGATTCAACCACTAGCTAGGAACGGTCATTCCCACTGTTTTGACCGCATTTTGAAACGGGCATAAAAAATTCAAAAAAATCAAATAACTAGGAAACCTTTGCATTTTGTCATTATATGTGGCCAAGTTCCCAGGAAAATTAACAAACTTGCAATACAGCAATTATTTTAAAAAGGTGTTCTCAGAAATGAGCTATCACGTGTGAAGATTCATGGCTATCAAGCCAAATGATCAATCTTATGGCCACATTCTTGGCATAGTTTGTTCAAATGATCTCATATTGTGCAAAAGGGTGCATCTTGGAATGGCAAACAATGTTTCCTAAGGAAGTTTTCATTTTCTGTGCACGGAAAAACCATTTTCCATTTTTTGATTGCCCCAAATGAGTTTTTTTTGTGAAGGACCTACCAAATAATTGTTACAAAATTGGACCAAATCATTTTTCTAAAATACTAGGCCATATTTAATGCACAATTGACCAAATGGTTGGGTGTAAAAAGTTTTGATCCACCTCTCGTGAAAAAGCAAATTTCCGTCTATTCAGCTGGAAGCGGGTCAAATTTGAACTGTAGATGCCTTGTAGTTTGCTCTTTATTTTTTCCAAAAATCATTTCTAGGTACATAAGTATCTATTTAATCATAGAAACACCAAAAGAATTCCAAGATTCAACCACTAGCTAGGAACGGTCAAGCCCGCCGTTTTGACCGCATTTTGGAACGGGCATAAAAAATTCAAAAAAAATCAAAAAATTGGAAAACCTTCGCATTGTGTCATTATATGTGACCCAGTTTCCAGGAAAAATAATAAACTTGTAATACGGTAATTATTTTAAAAAAAGTTCTCAGAAATGAGCTATCATGCGTGAAGATTCATGGCTTTCAAGGCAAAATGATCAATCTTATGGCCACATTCATGGCATAGTTTGTTTCAAATGATCTCATATTGTGCACAAGGGTACATCTTGGAATTCCAAACAATGTTGCCTAAGGAATTTTTCATTTTCTTTGCACGGAAAATTCATTTTTCATTTTCCGAGTGCCCAAAAGGAGGTTTTTTGTGAAGGAACTACCAAATAATTGTTGCAAAAATGGACCAAATCAATTTTATAAAATACTAGGCCATATATAATGCACAATTGACCAAATGGTTGGGTGAAAAAAGTTTTGATCCACCTCTAATGAAAAAGACAAATTGTCGTCGATTCAGGTGGAAACCGGTCAAATTTGAACTGCAACTGCCTCATAGTTTGCTCTTTATTTTTTTCCAAAAATCATTTCTAGGTAAATAAGTATCTATTTAATCATAGAAACACCAAAAAAATTGCAAGATTCAACCACTAGCTAGGAACGGTCAAGCCCGCCGTTTTGACCGCATTTTGAAACGGGCATAAAAAATTCAAAAAAAATCAAAAAATTGGAAAACCTTCGCATTGTGTCATTATATGTGACCAAGTTTCCAGGAAAAATAATAAACTTGTAATACGGTAATTATTTTAAAAAAAGGTCTCAGAAATGAGCTATCATGCGTGAAGATTCATGGCTTTCAAGGCAAAATGATCAATCTTATGGCCACATTCATGGCATAATTTGTTTCAAATGATCTCATATTGTGCACAAGGGTACATCTTGGAATTCCAAACAATGTTGCCTAAGGAAGTTTTCATTTTCTTTGCACGGAAAATTCATTTTTCATTTTCCGAGTGCCCAAAAGGAGGTTTTTTGTGAAGGAACTACCAAATAATTGTTGCAAAAATGGACCAAATAAATTTTATAAAATACTAGGCCATATATAATGCACAATTGACAAAATGGTTGGGTGAAAAAAGTTTTTATCCACCTCTGGTGAAAAAGACAAATTGCCGTCGATTTAGTTGGAAACGGGTCAAATTTGAACTGCAGCTGCCTCATAGTTTGCTCTTTATTTTTTCCAAAAATCATTTCTAGGTAAATAAGTATCTATTTAATCATAGAAACACCAAAAAAATTGCAAGATTCAACCACTAACTAGGAACGGTCAAGCCCGCCTTTTTGACCGCATTTTGAAAAGGGCATAAAAAATTCGAAAAAAATCTAAAAATTGGAAAACCTTCGCAGTGTGTCATTATATGTGACCAAGTTTCCAGGAAAAATAATGAACTTGTAATAAGGTAATTATTTTAAAAAAGTGTTCTCAAAAATGAGCTATCATGCGTGAAGATTCATGGCTTTCAAGCCAAATGGTCAATCTTAAGGCCACATTCATGGCATAGTTTGTTCAAATGATCTCATATTGTGCACAAGGGTACATCTTGGAATTCCAAACAATGTTGCCTAAGGAAGTTTTCATTTTCTTTGCACGGAAAATTCATTTTTCATTTTCCGAGTGCCCAAAAGGAGGTTTTTTGTGAAGGAACTACCAAATAATTGTTGCAAAAATGGACTAAATCAATTTTCTAAAATACTAGGCCATATATAATGCACAATTGACCAAATGGTTGGGTGAAAAAAGTTTTGATCCACCTCTGATGAAAAAGACAAATTGTCGTCGATTTAGGTGGAAACGGGTCAAATTTGAACTGCAATTGCCTCATAGTTTGCTTTTTATTTTTTCCAAAAATCATTTCTAGGTAAATAAGTATCTATTTAATCATAGAAACACCAAAAAAAATTGCAAGATTCAACCACTAGCTAGGAACGGTGAAGCCCGCCGTTTTGACCGCATTTTGAAACGGGCATAAAAAATTCAAAAAAAAATCAAATAATTGGAAAACCTTCGCATTGTGTCATTATATGTGACCAAGTTTCCAGGAAAAATAATAAACTTGTAATACGGTAATTATTTTAAAAAAAGTGTTCTCAGAAATGAGCTATCTTGCGTGAAGATTCATGGCTTTCAAGCCAAATGATCAATCTTATGGCCACATTCATGGCATAGTTTGTTCAAATGATCTCATATTGTGCACAAGGGTACATCTTGGAATTCCAAACAATGTTTCATAAGGAATTTTTCATTTTCTTTGCACGGAAAATTCATTTTTCATTTTCCGAGTGCCCAAAAGGAGGTTTTTTTGTGAAGGAACTACCAAATAATTGTTGCAAAAATGGACCAAATCAATTTTATAAAATACTAGGCCATATATAATGCACAATTGACAAAATGGTTGGGTGAAAAAAGTTTTGATCCATCTTTGGTGAAAAAGACAAATTGCCGTCGATTCAGTTGGAAACGGGTCAAATTTGAACTGCAGTTGCCTCATAGTTTGTTCTTTATTTTTTCCAAAAATCATTTCTAGGTAAATAAGTATCTATTTAATCAGAAATACATGGTTTGATGGCGAGACATCAAGGTTTGGACGGTGGCCGAGGGCCCCAACTCTAGAGCGCGTAAGCTCGCATGCCCGCCGCGTGGTCACCGCGTGACCGTGGCGTTGTCATGTGTTCTGGGCGTCACCATCTGAACTACTAATATAATGTAATGTATTGTGTGTCTGAACTGGATCTATTGTGAACTGGCTGGTACCTGTGGGGGTAACGTTGAATGCTATCTATATTTGTGTGGCCTTAACTTTATTGGTGGTGAATGCTTCCTTCATGGTTAGTTGTTGTTTTGATGGTGCAATGATCACAAATGGCGCTTCAGTGTAGCTTTAGACATGCTGCAACACTTATCTATGTTGTAGGCAAGTGCAACATGCTGTGCCCATGTGCCAATCATACCAAATATTCAATCTGGCAATGTTCCAAATTGGCTGTCATGTATTATAGTACATGGGGTTTAGTAAAGTTACTGATAATTGTTCATCCTCACACATTCCGTCAATGCATCATTTGAATAAGCAAAAAGATCAAATGTTCCATCATTTGAACATATGTTGCAATAATAGAGCAAATATTCCATCATCAAAGTGTGAAGGAATTAAAATGTAAATTTAGAAGAGTAATGTAATACTAGTTAAAAATAGTGTGTGCAAAAACAAAGGAATTTGAAATAAGATGTACATTATTTTGTAATAAAGTCATATTACCCTACTTATTAGAATTATGAATATGTCACTTATTTATAAGAAAAGAAAATATTAATATTGAAAAAGATGTGTTTGATAAAAATACCTTTTGAATTTTCGGTATGTTATTATTTGAGGGGTCATGTAAATGTTATGTTATTTTTTGAGTGGTAAGGTGATTTTTACGTAAACAAAAGGAAAATGAAAAAAATAAACAAAAGGAAAAGCATGGGCCAGCCTAGCCATATTGGAAATCTAGCTTTATAAATAAACAAAATTCAAAAAAATAAGAGGGCGTTAAAAAATAAACAAATATAAGAGGGCATTAAAAATAAACAAATAAGAGGGCATTACAAATTTTAAAAAAGCAAAAAAATAGAAAGAAAATATAAGAGGGCATTATAAATTTCAAAGAAAATATAAGAGGGCATTATAAACAAATATAAGAGGGCATTAGAAATTTCAAGGAAAAATAGAAAAAATATATTTTACAATGCCCTCTTGAGGTATAGACCAATTTTGACCAGTCAGTCTAGAGGGCAGTATAAATTCAAAAAAAAATCCAAAAAATATAAAACCTTGGAAACCTAGCCTAGTTTGTGCTAGAGATCATGTGTCACAAAATAGAGGTGATTTGGAGGTGGTCGAAAAAATCACCGCATTCCAGAGGAGCCATTTGGTCTAACTTAAGCTAGTTTTTGAACAAAGATGATTTTTTCCACCACCTCCAAATCACCCGAATTTTCTTGTAAATGGTGACCGACATCTGCCAAACATGGCTATCAAAAAATTTTGGAAAAATAATATTTGACAATGCCCCCTTGAGGTATAGACCGATGTTTTGAGCAGCCAGTCTAGAGGGCAGTATAAATTAAAAAAATCAAAAAAATATAAAACCTTGAAAACCTAGCTTTGTTTGTGTAACGGGTCATGCGCCAAAATAGAGGTGATTTGGAGGTGGTGGAAAAAATCACCGCATTCCGGAGGGGCCACTTGGTCTAACTTAAGCCAGTTTGTGAACATAGGTGTTTTTTTCCACCACCTCCAAATCACCCAAATTTTCTTTTAAATGGTGACCCACATGTGCCAAACATGGCTATCAAAGAAAATTTGGAAAAATAATATTTTACAATGCCCCCTTGAGGTATAGACCGATGTTTTGAACAGCCAGTCTAGAAGGCAGTATAAATTCAAAAAAAATAAAATCTTGAAAACCTAGCTTTGTTTGTGCAATAGGTCATGTGTGCCAAAATAGAGGTAATTTGGAGGTGGTCGAAAAAATCACCGCGTTCCGGCGGGGCCATTTGGTCTACTTAAGCCAGTTTTTGAACATAGGTGATTTTT
>NC_057803.1:660728947-660732735 GCF_018294505.1 Triticum aestivum | reverse complement strand
GTGATTTTTTCCAGCACCTCCAAATCACCCAAATATTCTTTTAAATGGTGACCCACATGTGCCAAACATGGCCATCAAATAAAATTTGGAAAAATAATATTTTACAATGCCCCCTTGAGGTATAGACCGATGTTTTGAGCAGCTAGTCTAGAGGGCAGTATAAATTCAAAAAAATCAAAAAAATATAAAACCTTGAAAACCTAGCTTTGTTTGTGCAATAGGTCATGTGTGCCAAAATAGAGGTGATTTGGAGTTGGTCGAAAAAATCACCGCATTCCGGAGGGGCCATTTGGTACTTAAGCCAGTTTTTGAACATAGGTGATTTTTTCCACCTCCTCCAAATCATCCAAATTTTCTTGTAAATGGTGGCCCACATGTGCCAAAAATGGCTATCAAAGAAAATTTGGAAAAAGAATATTTTACAATGCCCCCACAAGGCTTTGTTTGGAAAATTTGGAAAAAGAATATTTGGAAAAACATGGCTTTGTTTGTGCAAGAGGTCATGTGTGCAAAAGTTGGGGTCATCTTATGCATGCCCCCACATGCACCATGTACAAGCCGGACCATTCGGGTCAACCGAGAATTCGTACACCACGACCTCATTTTTGTAGAAATCCGATTAATAGCCATGTGTGCAAATGAGCATGTGTAAAATTTACTAGGTGTTTTGAAGGTAGAAACATTAACTTGGCATATATGCAAAAAAAATGTGCATTGAATGCAAGTGAGCATGTGTATAATTTAGTGTGTGTTTTGAAGAATAGGAGAATATGCCAAAAACACATGGCAATATGCCAAAAATACTAGATGTTTTGAACGTAGAAACATTAACTTGGCATATATGCAAAAAATGTGCATTGAATGCAAGTGAGCATGTGTATAATTTAGTGTGTGATTTGAAGAACAGGAGAATATGCGAAAAAAGTGCCCACCTACCAAAGCAGAATAATTCATAACACCACGGCCTGCATACGACTAGGAACCCAGCCGTTCATTGGCCAGGATGCAGGCCCGTGGTGCAGAATATTGGTGCTGCTAGTAGGCCCCACGGGGAAGAGGGGGACGAGAGTTAGGGAATGTACTGCCTGCATATGATAGAAGCTTGTGAGGGGAGTCGCGGCCGGGTATATAAACCGGTGCAGCGCTCTCTCGCTTGGCGAGGTGGGACTAAACTCCCACCACCCCACGGCTGTGCACTGCGCTGTGCCCTGCGCGGCTCTGCCTTGGGCCCAATTTGGGCGGGCTGGCCCAGGGCAGCCTTACTCGCGGCGCGCTGATCTGTGTTTTATAAATTACTTTGTTTTTCACTTCTTAACTCCAAAATTTATTTTCTTGTTTATATTTCTAATATTTAAAATCAAATATCTTTTTTCTATATTATTTCTAACAGTGTTTACTAAAATAAAAAAAGTATGCCAAATTTTGTTGCGTTTTATTTCATTTGTTTGTTCTCTTTTTTATACTGATAATATTTACGAAATATAAACAAAAATGGTGTGTTTTATTTCAATTCTTCATTCTAATATTTCTTATCTTTATTATATTTGAAATACTTTTAGTTTGTAAGATTAAATGTTCTGTTTTATTTCACTTCTTCATTCTAATATTTGTTCTCTTCTTTATATTTGAAATATTTTCAAAATGTGAGATAATATGTTGTCTTTTATTTCACTTCTTCATTCTAATAGATCTTATCTTTTTTATATTTGAATTATTTTTTAAATGTAAGATAATATGTTGTCTTTTATTGCACTTATTCATTCAAATTTTTCTTCTGTTTTCTATATTCTCCTCTTTTCTTTGTTCTGACGGTTATAAATTTAAATAATGTATGATATAATTTTGTCTTTTATTTCACTTTTCATGGTTGTCTTTCCTAATTATAAATTTTCTTTTCTGTTTCATACTTGAAATATTATTAAATCAAATCTAGTTGGGACAATCGCATGTGTGCCTCCACTTGCAGCATGTACTAGAAGCAGGTTTTTCTTCTCGGTCTCACCAATGGATACCAAACTTTATGCACACCCTACGATGAGCATAGCAAGCATGCATGGCAACTATCGTTCATTTCGGCCACTCGATGCATTTTGTAGGTGTTTTGCATCGATAAAACCCTATAACAGTGCCCCGACGTGACGCAACGTGCGTATCGTGTCCGAATTCGTGCGCACCTTGCCTGGGGGACCACATTGGCCATGCCCATGTGCTCCCAAAAGGGTGGGGTCATCTCATGCATGCCTCCACATGAACCATGTACAAACCGGACCATTCGGGTTTGCCGGAGGGCAAGTTTGAAAGAGGTTTTCCTTGCCGGTCCCACCAAATGATCCAAAACTTTATGCACACCCTACCATGACCATGGCATGCATCTAGGACGAGAATTCATACACCACGGCCTCATTTTATTGAAATCTCATTACTAGCCCTGTGTATTACATGTAAGTGAGCATGTGTAAAATTTATTATGTGATTTGAAGGTCAAAACATTAACTTGGCATATATGCAAAAAGAAAATGTGTATTCAATGCAAGTGAGCATGTGTATAATTTAGTTTGTTATTTGAAGATCAAAACACCTGGCAATATGCGAAAAAAGTGCACACCTACCAGAGCAGGATAATTCATACACCACGGCCTGCATACGACTAGTAACCCAACAGTTCATGGGCCAGGATGCAGGCTCGTGGTGCAGAGTATCTCTGCTGGTAGTAGGCCCCACGGGGCAAAGGTGACTAGATTTAGGCAATGTACTACCTGCATATGATAGGAGCTTGGGAGGGGAGTCGCAGCCGGGTATACAGAACGGTGCAGCGCTCTCTCGCTTGGCGAGGTGGGGCTAAACTCCCACCACCCCACGGTTGTGTGCTGCGCTGCGCCCTGCGCGGCTTTGCCTTGGGCCTAATTCAGGCGGGCTGGCCCAGGGCAGCCTTACCCGCGGCGCGCTGATCTGGCCCAGGGCAGCCTTGGGCCCAATTCTAATATTTCTTATCTTTATTATATTTACAATGTTTTTAGTTTGTAAGATAAAATGTTCTGTTTTATTTCACTTCTTCATTCTAATATTTGTTCTCTTCTTTATATTTGAAATATTTTCTAAATTTAAGATAATATGTTGTCTTTTATTTCACCTCTTCATTCTAATAGATCTTATCTTATTTATATTTGAATTATTTTTTAAATGTAAGACAATATGTTGTATTCTATTGCACTTATTCATTCAAATTTTTCTTCTGTTTTCTATATTATCCTCTTTTCTTTGTTCTGACGGTTATAAATTTAAATAATGTATGATATAATGTTGTCTTTTATTTCACTTTTCATGGTTGTCTTTCTCAATTATAAATTTTCTTTTCTGCTTCATACTTGAAATATTATTAAATCAAATGTAGTTGGAACAATCGCATGCATGCCTCCACATGCACCATGTACTAGAAGCAGGTTTACCTTCCCGGTCCCACCGAATGATCCCAAACTTTATGCATACCCAAGGATGATCATGGCATGCATGCATGACAAGTATCGTTCATTTCCGACACTCGATGCATTTTCTAAGGTTTTTCCGGCGAAAAAACCCTACAACACTGCCCCCACGTGACACAACGTGCGTTTTGTGTCCGAATTTGTGCACACCTTGCCTGTGGGGCCACATTGGCCATGCCCACAAGGTCCCAAAAGTTGGGGTCATCTCATGCATGCCTCCACATGCACCATGTACAAGCAGGACCATTCGGGTCTGCCGGAGGGCAGGTCTGAAAGTGGTTTACCTTCCCGGTCCCACTGAATGAT
>NC_057803.1:660709991-660728348 GCF_018294505.1 Triticum aestivum | reverse complement strand
GGTCCCACCGAATGATCCCAAACTTTATGCATACCCAAGGATGATCATGGCATGCATGCAGGAGAAGTATCGTTCATTTCCGACACTCGATGCATTTTCTAGGGTTTTTCCGGCGACAAAACCCTACAACACTGCCCCCACGTGACGCAACGTGCGTTTTGTGTCCGAATTTGTGCACACCTTGCCTGGGGGACCACATTGACCATGCCCACATGGTCCCAAAAGTTGGGGTCATCTCATGCATGCCTCCACATGCACCATGTACAAGCAGGACCATTCGGGACAGACGGAGGGCAGGTCTGGAAGTGGTTTACCTTCCCGGTCCCACCAATTAGCAAGTCATAAATAGGACAACATTTAATCATACATATTTGAAACGAATTTGAAAAATATGAGAAGAAGTGATATGGAATTATGAAACATGAAAAAACAATTAGGAATAAGAAGGAGAAAACATAGAATAACAGGAAAACCAAATTAAAAGGAAAAGAGGAACAGTACATTTGAATATATAATATTGCAGAAATGATAGAGGTATTATAAATATTGTTGAACATATACAAGTATACAATAACTAATAGGTGTCAGAAATATCTTTTATTGAGGGAAGAAACAATGATATTTATTTTGAGGAAAAAACAATGTAGAGGTAGGTGGGCCAGCCCAGACCGCAAATAACTGTCGGATCCATATTGTGGGGGCCCACGACGCTACGCTTTCCATGCACGTCGATCACATGCACGTCGATCATGGGAGTAGTTGCCGTTCTGTTACACAATTCCGGGATCGTGCTAATCCATATGTTCCTAATCCCTACGATTGAGGAGCACGTTCAGCCTCGATTCAACGGAGGAAAATATAGATCGCGAGATTGGCCACAGGGAAGTTACGACAACCTAGGAGACGACCTCGTATATAATCTCAACCCCCTCGCACATGTCGTCGTCTAGATCGCCTCCTGCCGGCGAGTAGTCGAAAGCTCCATCCGCCGCATCCCACATGCCACAAAAACCCCAAGAAGATCAAGGTCGTCCGCACATGCTGGCCGCCCTCGACGAACTACGTCGACAACGCATCGCCGACTTCTTTCATCTTCGTCGACCGATCAAGTAAGTTTTCCTCCTTACCTCGCGCCTTCATAGCAAGCTAGTTCCTCCGTCTTGTTGCTTTCATGGACTTAGGTTTACCACATAATTTCAACTAGCTAGTATCAACTCGACTAGATGCGTTCTGACTAGAAGGCCTACATGAACTAAATCTTTCATATGAGGGTAGAATAAGATGTTGTTTCTTGAGAAACATGATGCAATAGATTTTTTGTCACATGATCCACTTATATTTTTGTCACACGATCCAATTATATTATTGTAGGCACAGAACATTAAAGAGTTATAAGCATTACATGTTGATGAACCTCAAATAGGTACCATTGCTATAGACTGTAGTTATTTACAGCTGCTCAATTTGTCACCCTATTAATAATTTATCTGACACTCAAAGAACTTGTGATCAGATGCAAGTAACTTCAATTACCAATTCTAGTTACTTTTTTATTGCCTCATATCATCAGACACTTGGGTGCATGTTGCTGTATACATGGTGCTAGTTTTATATTTGCATTAGTGTTAATTTTGCATTTTTGTTTGCTACTGCCAGAAAGTTTTATATTTTGCATGTCTATTGTTATTTTTGCATTAGTGTTGGAAATTGTCACGAAGTTTTATATTTTCTTTCTATAGGATGGACGAGCTGAATCGAGAAATAGTGTGCGCCATTGAAAAATGGTGCAAGCTTGTTGGCGCTCTATCAAGCGGTCAACGCACTAGAGTGGCTGATACAACATTGCGCAGCATGCTGCAGATACCATCTATTAAGATGCGTACCCTTCTGATTAGGTATATGATTGAGAATTTTGATGCCAGCAAGTCCAGATTCATTATACAAGAGCAGGTTGGGGAGGTGACTCTCGGTGCGGTCGACGTCGAGTGCATCTTTAACCTCAAGAACTAAGGACTCTCCGCTTCGGACATTCTGATTGAAGAAGGAGAGGACATGAAGGAGCGGGTGCCGCAACAATTTCTCAGTAAGACATCAGAAAACATAGTGATAGATAATCTCATTGAGGACATAGTTAAAAGTAAAACCACCGGCGATGATTTTCTTCGGAAATTAGTCCTTGTCCTGTTAGGAACAATTATAGCTCCCATGGCGAGCAAGATTGTGCCAAAGCAGTACTACGCTTTGGTCCATGATGTGAAACGTATTTCAAAGATTAACTGGAATGCCTTCACCCTGCGTGTTCTCCTCGATTGCCTTCGCATAGTCAAGAAATGCAAACAGCTACGCCAATGGCCGAAAGGAAATATGGCTCTATTGCAGGTACACAAATGAGACCTGTTGCATAATGTCAATTATTATATCATTGCAATTTTATGTGATGTATTGAACTAAATCTAAATTCTTATATTTTTTTGTAGTACTTGTACTAGGAGAAGGTGCAACCTGTCGAAGGCGATTGCGCCTATAATCCCAACTTGTCCATACAGCCTCTTTTGAGGAACTGGACCGAAGGTGCAACCACTAGGAGAGATCGGTTCGACTATGACAATGGGCGCGGCCGTGGTAACGTCGGTAAGTCATTGTGTTCTGTCTTTCTTAAATGTTTTGTAACTAAATAATATTTATTTTTAATTCATCACATGTACTTCAATATCGCATGCAGATCAAAAATAATATCACCCAAGAGTATTGGGTGCAGGAGCCCAAAATCCCATATAATGTGCCTACCATGAAGCCAAAAACCAAACCTGCAAATGGAAACGCAAAGAAGTCGACGACAGCCCCAATGTCGGAAGATTTGATGGAGCTTCTAATGAAGCGGTGCATGGACTTCATACACACCCAGATGACGCAAATCCCTGATCAAGTTGCTGAGGTGTGACACCATAACATAATAGTTTACAGTTTGTTCCCTGTTTTAAACCATCTAAGCATTATTAACTTTATATATCTATTGCAGAGGTTGTTGGAGAAAATGAACAAATCAGGTGTCCTGTACAAGCCGGCTGCTGCCGTGCCATCCGTGGACAATGATGTGGATCAAGAAGTGGATTCATTCGAGAACGGTCCATATGAAAAGAAGGAATTCGTGTACAAGCATGACATAGACTCACATGGAGAGCCTGTCATTGACATGACGCAGCCTGATGAAGTTGTTCCCAACCATAAATCCATACCTGAGGTACTATGTATATATATTTTTATATATAATTTTCTCCTTCCATTTTTTACGGGCTGAAATGTTCACACCATTTTGTTTGCCAAACAGAAAACCCCAGCAAAAGATGAATGGACACAAGGAAGCTTCACCTATTAAGCGTAATGATGAATGTGGCGCGACACCCGAAAACCCTTGGGTCATTGGGCATAGACATTTAATCTTCTGTCAGCAAGTTAATGGCTAAGGCGAATGGAAAAAAAGGGTGCCACAGTCGATAAGGATGAGGAAGTTATGTCCGGTAAGCGGAAGCGGACCGTTTTCAAGAAATTTGAATCCCCCTACGCACTTGACAAGCCCAGCAGGCGTACCAACCGTGGTCAGAAACCCACCGGTACCCGTTCTGCTAGTAGGGGTATCGTAACTAACTTTCTTGGTTTGTTGTATACTACGAATGCATATGATCACAATTGTTGACGTTCATATTATTTCATGCAGCTCTCTTTTCTGAAATTGATGAGCTGGAGGGTGTGGCAGATGAGTTGACGCCGGAAATAATTGATGCAGCTGTTTCATTTGTCGAGTTAGCTTCTAGCACCAACAAGAATAAGGGGAAGAAAGTTTACTACAGTGAAGGGCATGGCATATCTCTGACGTCCGAAAGGATTCAACCGGTACTAACTCATAGATGGCTGTCGGACGATGTAAGTACTACTTGCATTTTCTGTTATTTAAATTGTCAATAATCTATGTCTCAACTTTCAACATGCAAATCCCTGATATTCTATGAAGGTTATTGATGCTTATATGGGACATTTGGAGCTGCGTGTTGGTCATGATCGTTACCTCTGTCCAGCGTGGAGGTCCAAATTCCTTGTAGATCGTGCTATCGCACGAGACGATCCATTGCCGTCGAGTTGCAACATGGACATTGCTCTGTCCAAAGCTGGAGTAGTTAATAGAGTCACAAAAGAGTATAATGTGCGTGATAAGGTACGTTATTTTTGTAATTCTTCACTTCGGGACATTTCATCTAGTATTTCATTTGATCCATAATGGTTTTTTGCACTGTAGACGTATATCGTGTTGAATATCGAAAATGCCCACTGGATGAGCGTGGTCATGCACTTGATCAAGCAAGAATTCCAAGTTCTTGATTCACTCTATACTCTGGACCTGACAGAAAAGACTGTGAAAGCACTGGTAATATAACCAACATTTGTACCATTGGTCTTACATGTTGTTTACGATTCTTCTTTAACACTATCCTCTTTATAGCGAATGGCTATAGCAAACGGTATGCACCAAGCAAATCTTATTACACCAGGGAAATATCCGGACGTAAGTAAGTGGCCTATCAAGGATTATGACATGCCGCAGCAAGAGGATGGGTGAGTTAGTAGGACATCATGCACATTCAAACAACAATACACATATTCGTATTGCCCACCGCTAATGTTTGCATATATACCAAGAACTCTTGTGGCCTTTTTGTCATAGAATGTCTAGAGCATTGGGAAGGGGACCAAATGACCCACGATTTTTCACAGGTATGCTGTTATTTACGTTTGTAGAGTAGCTACTATGGTCGTGTACAAAGTTCGGTTCATGTAACCTGTATGTCATTTTTTGCAGGCCAGCGTTGACGCAAGGAGAAGACGTTTCGTCGCCCAGTTGATTATGTCACCTTCGAACACGATGGAGTGTGTGAAGAACAAAATTCGCGAAATCGCACGGAAAAGGCGCGCCTGAAGAATTCATGCGGCATGCAAGAGTCAAGTTTTAGTGCTTTGGATTTAGTCCGGTCGAAGGTTTCGACGGCATGATTATCTTACAGTTTCTATTATTTTTATGTAATAAACATGGCATCTCGAATATTGTGACACATACATGTGTATGTGTCTGTCAAACAATAGGCTCGTACCAGACAATTCGGTCATACAATTTGCTCGGAGAAGACAATTTGGTCGTACCAATAAAGTTTTGGCTTCAATTATGAATTGTTCTTGCTTAATATTTTTCTCGTTCTCCAATTTTTTATAATTGTATTAATCACATTCATAGTATTCGCATTCTATTTTTCTCTTCAACTGCTCTCCGAAGTTTCATATTAAAATTTTCACATTCTTTACTTGTTTTAAAACTCTATCAAACTTTAGCCTTCTGCCTTAGCTATCTGCATGTCATCATCTTGCACAATCTCCTGGTAATTCCCCCTCATCACATGATTATGAAAATTAGTCATGTTAGGTATGTAAATATATTGAGGCGGAATGTATTACACAGATGAAAATTAGTCATGTTAGCTCGTTGGCTATATCGCATGTTATCAGGCATCATGTTTTTCTATTTTGTTTCACAAGCCCATCATTTTTTTATTTTACGTATAATTTACTTTTGGAACATGATTAATTGATGGATGGAACGATGAGTGAGCCCAGCCGGAATTTCCGGTGCGGTTGTAAATTACACATGCATGCATGGCTGGGTTAGTTGCATTATCAAAGGAATAGTGGGGCCATCATTTGAATACATGGAAACAACGACTGTGGTTGATTTTGGCAACGAGTGATTCCCCTTTTCTCGTTTCCCTTCCAAATCCCTTGCCCTCTCTCTCCATTTGCGCCTCCAAATCTCCATGGCGAAAGCATGACAGCGAGCTGGGCGTCGGGCGGCGGCAGCTGCGGCGAGAAGAGCGGTGGCGACTGCAAGTTAGGTCGAACCCTGGGTCCTAGAAGTAGGTGGGGCAGATTCAATGGAATAGGAGGCAGCGGCTGCAGATTGAGTGGCACAGGGGAGGGGGGTTTCGTGGGCGGCGGAGGGCCGGGAGAACCAACGGCTAGGGTTTCTTCAGTTCTACACTTTGGTGGCAAAAATGTAAGTTCTTTACCGTTGTTCTTTACATCCCAGCATTGTCGCCCACAAATCATGACCTGTGGCCCTTACAATCTCCATCTATTTGGTCATCAGGAAACTCCGGGTGGCCATGTGTGCATAAATGCAGATTTTGACAGCGCATTAGTGGGTTGTGTGTTTGAGGTTAGTGTACTGAGCATGATCTTCAAACTAGTACTGCTACTGCGGTCAAGCTGCAAAAAAGTTCAGTGTTTAACGCTTGCAGTGACAAGTTCAATTATAAATTGACTTGAATTGCTCATGATTTATTTAGGATGATGTCACTTTTGAGTATGTTGAATGGTTGATGGGGAGTGGGATAGCAAAGCAAAGTCAGTCATTAAGTATCTTGCCATGAAGAACAAGAAACTGGAGACTAAGATTACAGAATGTGAAGCTGAAATTAAAAGGAATGAGAAATAAAAGAGGGCAATGGTTAAGATGCACAAGGAAATATTGCTCTATAGGGATTGGATTTTAGGATTTGGAGGTCTTCTGTATCTTGGCATGATTGCCACTATGATTGCTGTCATAGTTACCAAGTAGATTGTTCATAAAGTTATTGACATCATTGTAGTTGACATGATGAAATCCTGATGAATTATTTGCTATTCAGTTTATGGGCAAAGTGTAATAGACATTGCAGCAGAAATAACATGGGGCCATCTTGATTGGTACACAATGCACTTTTGGCATGTTCTACATTTGGCATACACTGCACTTTTGTCATGTTCTATATTTGGTAAGTGATGCACATGGGCACATCACATAGCAACACTATTGATTTGTGCAGCAGCCCACTTCATTGTCTTGTTGCAACATAGGAGCAACATCTAGCAGCACCTACACCTTTGATTCAACACTAAAGCAAAACAACAGTACATATTCAATATTCTGAAATTTAGCTGAACTTCACACTTAGGGTAAGCAGTAGATATTTAGTTCTTTAGCCACAAAGAACCCGACCAAACCGTACCGATTGCATAACTTATATAATTACCTGGAGAAGAGCATACCTAACCAACATCAAGCCCAATTTTTTTTGTTCAAAGAAGGGCTAGCCCCTTCCCATTTTCAGTACTGAAAACCACCAAAGTTCACAACCAAGTTCAGTCTAAAAAGAGAAGGACTAAAACGCTAACAGCATGACATTGCAACATCCCAGAAGGCTGATACGTCTCCAACGTATCTATAATTTTTGATTGCTCCATGCTACTTTATCTACTATTTTGGACTATATTGGGCTTTATTTTCCACTTTTAAATTATTTTTGGGACTAACCTATTAACCGGAGGCCCAGCCCAGAATTGCAGTTTTTTGCCTATTTCAGTGTTTTGAAGAAACATAA
Organism: Triticum aestivum; assembly: GCF_018294505.1. Lineage (NCBI taxonomy): Eukaryota > Viridiplantae > Streptophyta > Magnoliopsida > Poales > Poaceae > Triticum > Triticum aestivum. Next base: position 660,720,888 of record NC_057803.1, on the reverse strand, counting down.
TATCAAACGGAGTCCAAACGGAATAAAACCTTCGGGAACGTGATTTTATCACCGAACATGATCCAGGAGACTTGGACCCTACTCCAAGAAGTGCCAGAGGCGGTCATGAGGGTGGAGGGCGCCCCCTGGGCGCGCCCCCCTACCTTGTGGGCCCCCTGCTGCTCCACCAACGTACTCCTTCCTCCTATATATACCTACGTACCCCGACAGATCAGAACAGGAGCCAAAAACCTAATTCCACCGCCGCAACCTTCTGTATCCACAAGATCCCATCTTGGGGCCTATTCTGGAGCTCCGCCGAAGGGGGCGTCTACCATGGAGGGCTTCTACATCAACACCATAGCCCCTCCGATGAAGTGTGAGTAGTTTACTTCAGACCTTCGGGTCCATAGCTAGTAGCTATATGGCTTCTTCTCTCTTTTTGGATCTCAATACAATGTTCTCCCCTCTCTCGTGGAGATCTATTCGATGTAATCTTCTTTTTGTGGTGTGTTTGTTGAGATCGATGAATTGTGGGTTTATGATCCAACTTATCTATGGAAAATATTTGAATCTTCTCTGAATTCTTTTATGTATGATTGAGTTATCTTTGCAACTCTCTTCGAATGATCCGTTTGGTCTGGCCAACTAGATTGGTAGTTCTTGCAATGGGAGAAGTGCTTAGCTTTGGGTTCAATCTTGCGGTGTCCTTACCCAGTGACAGAAAGGGTTGCAAGGCATGTATTGTATTGTTGCCATCGAGGATAACAAGATGGTTTTTTATCATATTGCATAAATTTATCCCTCTACATCATGTCATCTTGCTTAAGGCGTTACTCTGTTTTTAACTTAATACTCTAGATGCATGCTGGATAGCGGTCGATGAGTGGAGTAATAGTAGTAGATGCAGAATCGTTTCAATCTACTTGTCTCGGACGTGATGCCTATATACATGATCATTGCCTAGATATACTAATAATTATGCTCAATTCTATCAATTGCTCAACAGTAATTTGTTCACCCACCATAGAATACTTATGCTCTTGAGAGAAGCCGCTAGTGAAACCTATGGCCCCCGGGTCTATTCTCATCATATCAATATCTATCGCTTTATTACTTGATTTGTTTTTACTTTGCCTTTTTCTTTTCACTTTGCATCTATCTATCAAAAATACCAAAAATATTATTTATCATCTCTTTCAGATCGCACCCTCGTAAGTGACCGTGAAGGGATTGACAACCCCTAATCGCGTTGGTTGTGAGTAGCTATCGTTTTGTGTAGGTACGAGGGACTTGTGCGTGGTCTCCTACTGGATTGATACCATGGTTCTCAAAAAATGAGGGAAATACTTACGCTACTTTGCTGCATCATCCTCTCCTCTTCGGGGAAATCCAACGTAGTGCTCAAGAGCTAGCAAGAAGAATTTCTGGCGCCGTTGCCGGGGAGGCTCACGCAAGCAAGTCAACCATACCAAGTACCCATCACAATCCCTATCTCTCGCATTACATTATTTGCCTCTCGTTTTCCTCTCCCCCACTTCACCCTTGCCGTTTTACTCGCCCTCTCTTTCCCAATCTCCTCCTCTCTTTCCCGTTTGCCTTTTTCCATTGCCTTTCTGTTTGCTTGTGTGTTGGATTACTTGTTGCGATGGCGCAAGATAATACCAAACTCTGTGATTTCTCGAATACCAATAATAATGATTTCCTTAGTACTCCGATTGCTCCTCTTAATAATGATGAGTCTTGTGAAATCAATACCGCTTTGCTGAATCTTGTTAGGAAAGATCAATTCGCCGGCCTTCCTAGTGAAGATGCCGCTACTCATCTAAACAATTTTGTTGATTTGTGTGATATGCAAAAGAAGAAAGATACGGATAATAATATTGTCAAATTGAAGTTATTTCCGTTTTCTCTTAGAGAAAGTGCTAAAGTTTGGTTTTCGTCTTTGCCTAAAAATAGTATTGATTCTTGGAACAAGTGCAAAGATGCTTTTATCTCTAAGTATTTTCCTCCCGCTAAGATTATCACTCTTAGGAACGATATCATGAATTTTAAACAACTTGATCATGAGCATGTTGCCCAATGTTGGGAAAGAATGAAATTAATGCTTCGCAATTGCCCTACTCATGGTTTGAATTTATGGATGATCATACAAATTTTTTATGCCGGATAGAATTTTGCTTCTAGAAATCTTTTATATTCGGCCGCGGGAGGCACATTTATGGAAATTATGTTAGGAGATGCTACAAAATTGCTTGATAACATTATGGCTAATTATTCTCAATGGCACACCGAAAGATCTTCTAGTAAAAAAGTGCATGCTATAGAAGAAATCAATGTTTTGAGTGAAAAGATGGATGAACTTATGAAGATGTTTGCTCCTAAAAATACTCCTCTTGATCCCAATGATATGCCTTTGTCTACCTTGCTTGGGAATAATAATGAATCTATGAATGTGAATTTTGTTGGTAGGAATAGTTTTGGAAACAACGCGTATAGAGGGAATTTTAATCCTAGGCCTTATCCTAGTAATCCTTCTAATAATTATGGAAACTCCTACAACAACTCTTATGGAAATTTTAAAAAGATGCCCTTTGAATTTGAGAGTAGTGTTAAAGAGTTTATGAATTCACAAAGGAATTTTAATGCTTTGCTTGAAGAGAAATTGCTTAAACTTGATGATTTGGCTAGGAACGTTGATAGAATTTCTCTTGAGATTGATTCTTTAAAGCTTAGATCTATTCCTCCTAAGCATGATATCAATGAGTATCTCAAAGCCATGAGAATTTCCATTGATGAGTGCAAGGAAAGAACCGTTAGGATGCGAGCTTCCAAAGATGCCTTTATTAAAGCGTGTTCTTCCAATTCCTATGAAAATCAAGATGAAGATCTAAAAGTTATTGATGTGTCCCCTATCAAATCTTTGTTTTGCAATATGAATCTTGATGAAACTGAATATGATCTTCCTTTACCTAGAAGGTGTTCTAAGAATTCGGAGTTTCTAGATCTTGATGATGAATTTGATGAAAGTGGGATTGAAAGAAATAAAAACCTAGATGTTGCTAAATCCACTATTTTGGATCTCAAGGAATTTAATTATGAAAATTGCTCTTTGATTGGTTGTATTTCCTTGTTGCAATCCGTGCTAGATTCTCCTCATGCTTATAGTCAAAATAAGGCCCTTACCGAACACATTGTTGATGCCTTGATGCAATCTTATGAAGAAAAACTTGAGTTGAAAGTTTCTATCCCTAGAAAACTCTATGATGAGTGGGTACCTACTGTTAAAATTAAAATTGAAGATTATGAGTTTCATGCTTTGTGTGATTTGGGTGCTAGTGTCTCTACTATTCCCAAAACATTATGTGATTTGCTAGATTTCCGTGAGTTTGACGATTGCTCTCTAAACTTGCAGCTTGCGGATTCCACTATTAAAAAACCTATGGGAAGAATTAATTATGTTCTTATTGTTGCAAATAGGAATTATGTGCCCGTAGATTTTATCGTTCTTGATATAGATTGCAATCCTTCATGTCCTATTATTCTTGGTAGACCCTTCCTTATAACGATTGGTCCAATTATTGATATGAAGGAAGGGAATATTAGATTCCAATTTCCCTTAAAGAACGGCATGGAACACTTTCCTAGAAAGAAAATAAAATTTCCACATGAATCTATCATGAGAGCCACTTATGGATTTCCTACCACAGATGGCAATACCTAGATCTATCTTTGCTTTTATGCCTAGCTAGGGGCGTTAAACGATAGTGCTTGTTGGGAGGCAACCCAATTTTATTTTGTGTTTTTTGTTTTTGCTTCTGTTTAGGAATAAATAATCCATCTAGCCTCTGTTTGGATGTGGTTTTATGTTTTAGTTAGTGTTTGTGCCAAGTAGAACCTATAGGATAACCTACGATGATAGTTGATTTGATTCTGCTGAAAAACAGAAACTTTGCGCTCACGAATATAGTTTTGTTAAATCACAGGAACGTTCTTTTGCGTTGATTCTTTTTGCTGCTGTTCAATAAACAAATTTTCCAGGACTACCTATTTTGGTAGAATTTTTAGAGTTCCAGAAGTTTGCGTTAGTTACAGATTTCTACAGACTGTTCTGTTTTTGACAGATTCTGTTTTACGTGTGTTGTTTGCTTATTTTGATGAATCTATGGCTAGTAAAATAGTTTATAATCCATAGAGAAGTCTGAATACAATAGGTTTAACACCAATATAAATAAATAATGAGTTCATTACAGTACCTTGAAGTAGTCTTTTGGTTTCTTTCTCTAACGGAGCTCACGAGATTTCTGTTGAGTTTTGTGTTGTGAAGTTTTCAAGTTTTGGGTGAATTCTTTAGATGGATTATGGAACAAGGAGTGGCAAGAGCCTAAGCTTGGGGATGCCCATGGCACCCCCAAGATAATCCAAGGACAACAAAAAGTCAAAGCTTGGGGATGCCCCGGAACGCATCCCCTCTTTCGTCCACTTCCATCGGTAATTTACTTGGAGCTATATTTTTATTCACCACATGTTATGTGTTTTGCTTGGAGCGTCTTCTATTATTTGCGTCTTTGCTTGTTAGTTTAACACAATCATCGTTGATGTACACACCTTTTGGGAGAGCCATACATGAATTAGAATTTGCTAGAATACTCTATGTGCTTCACTTATATCTTTTGAGCTTGATAGCTTTGCTCATAGTGCTTCACTTATATCTTTTGAGCGTGATAATTTTTGCTCTAGTACTTCACTTATATCTTTTAGAGCATGGTGGTGGATTTGTTTTAAAGAAACTATTGATCTCTCATGCTTCACTAAGATTTTTGAGAGTCGTTAATAGCATGGTAATTTGCTTAATATTAATATACTTGGTGTTCAAGATATGTGAAACTTTCTTTTGAGTGAATTGAATACTAAAAATAAGTTTGATGCTTGATAATTGTTTTGAGATATGGAGGTGATAATATCAAAGTAATGCTAGTTGGGGTGATTATGAATTCAAAGAATGCTTGTGTTGAAGTTTCTGATTCCCGTAGCATGGTGAACCGCTTTGTGATGAAGTTGGAGCACAATTTTATTTATTGATTGTCTTCCTTATGAGTGGCGGTCGGGGACGAGCGATGGTCTTTTCCTACCAATCTATCCCCCTAGGAGCATGCGCGTAGTGCTTTGGTATTTGATGACTTCTAAGTTTTTGCAACAAGTGCATGAGTTCTTTTGATTAATGTTGAGTCCATGGATTATATGCACCCTTTCACCCTTCCACCATTGCTAGCCTCTCTAATACCGCGTACTTTTCGCCGGTATCATACACCCACCATATACCTTCCTCAAAACAGCCACCATACCTACCTATCATGGCATTTCCATAGCCATTCCGAGATATATTGCCATGCAACTTTCCACCGTTCTGTTTATTATGACACGCTCCATCATTGTCATATTGCTAGCATGAACATGTAGTTGACATTGTATTTGTGGCAAGGCCACTGTTCATAATTCTTTCATACATGTCACTCATGATTCATTGCATATCCTGGTACACCGCCGGAGGCATTCATATAGAATCATATTTTGTTCTAAGTATCGAGTTGTAATTGTTGAGTTGTAAGAAAAATAAAAGTGTGATGATCATCATTATTAGAGCATTGTCCCAAGTGAGGAAAGGATGATGGAGACTATGATTCCCCCATAAGTCGGGATGAGACTCCGGACGAAAAAAAGGGGGCCAAAAAAAGAGAAAGGCCCAAACAAAAAAATGAGAGAAAAGAGAGAAGGGACAATGCTACTATCCTTTTACCACACTTGTGCTTCAAAAGTAGCACCAAGAGCTTCATGATAGAGAGTCTTCTATGTTGTCACTTTCATATACTAGTGGGAATTTTTCATTATAGAACTTGGCTTGTATATTCCAATGATGGGCTTCCTCAAAATGCCCTAGGTCTTCGTGAGCAAGCGAGTTGGATGCACACTGAGGGAGTCCTGGACTAGGGGGTGTCCGGATAGCCGAACTATCATCATTGCCCGGACACCAAGACTATGAAGATACAAGATTGAAGACTTCGTCCCGTGTCCGGATGGGACTTTCCTTGGCGTGGAAGGCAAGCTTGGCGATACGGATATGTAGATTTCCTACCATTGTAACTGACTCTGTGTAACCCTAGCCCTCTCTGGTGTCTATATAAACCGGAGGGTTTTAGTCCATAGGACAAACACCAATCATACCATAGGCTAGCTTCTAGGGTTTAGCCTCCTTGATCTCGCGGTAGATCCACTCTTGTACTACCCATATCATCAATATCAATCAAGTAGGAGTAGGGTTTTACCTCCATCGAGAGGGCCCGAACCTGGGTAAAAACATTGTGTCCCTTGTCTCCTGTTACCATCCTCCTAGACGCACAGTTCGGGACCCCCTACCCTAGATCCGCCGATTTTGACACCGACATTGGTGCTTTCATTGAGAGTTCCTCTGTGTCGTCGCTCATAGGCCCGATGGCTCCTTCGATCATCAACAACAACGCGGTCCAGGGTGAGACTTTTCTCCCCGGACAGATCTTTGTATTCGGCGGCTTTGCACTGCGGGCCAATTCGCTTGGCCATCTGGAGCAGATCGAAAGCTACGCCCCTGGCCATCAGGTCAGATTTGGAAGTTTGAACTTCACAGCCAACATCCGCGGAGACTTGATCTTCGACGGATTCGAGCCACAGCCGAGCGCGCCGCACTGTCACGATGGGCATGACCTAGCTCTGCTGCCGGACAGTGCCCTGGAGGCCGCACAAGAGTGCGCTCCGAACCTTAACTCGGAGCCGACTGCGCCGATCGAGGATGGGTGCTTAGACACCGCGTCGGGGGCTGCTACCTCTACGGCGATAGAGCCGAATACCGACCCTGTCCCTTGTGAAGCTCATGACTCCGAGGTGCCGGACTCCTCACCGGACTCCGAACCTCCCACGCCTCTACCAATCGAATCCGATTGGGCGCCGATCATGGAGTTCACCGCTATGGACATCTTTCAGCACTCGCCTTTTGGCGACATCCTTAACTCACTAAAGTATCTCTCATAATCAGGAGAGCCCTAGCCGGACCACGGTCAGGACGGTTGCGATGCGGACGACGAAGAAATTTAAAGCCCACCCACCACCCACTTTGTGGCCACTGTCGACGACCTAACCGACATGCTAGACTTCGACTCCGAAGACATCGACGGTATGGACGACGATGCCGGAGACGACCAAGAACCAGCTCCTACGTGGCACTGGAAAGCCACCTCATCATACAACATATACATGGTGGACATCCCAAAGGATGGGAACGGTGATGGAACAACGGAGGAAGACCCCTCCAAGAAATAGCCTAAGCGCCGGCGTCAGCGGCGCCGCTCTAAATCCCGCCACAATAAGAATGGAGCACTACTAGAAAAAGGGCTATAGATGGGATTGACACTCATGGCGCACCAGACAAGTGGTGCGCCATTAGTATATACTAATGGCGCACCTCTTTCTGATACGCCATTAGAGTTGAAACTACTAATGGCGCACCTGGCCCAAGGTGCGCCATTACTATCCAATTTTTTTTGAACTAGTGCGCCTGTCCAAACATACTAATGGCGCATCCAAACACAGTGCGCCATTACTAGTTGTAACTAGTAATGGCGCACCTGTCAGAAAGTGCGCCACTAATGTTGTTTTTTTATTATATTTTTTATTCCTTTTTTTGCAATAGTACTAATGGCGCACTCTTCAACCGTGCGCCATTACTAGTTTAAACTAGTAATGGCGCACTGTAGAACAGTGCGCCATTAGTATGTTTCTTTTTTTTTGCAAAACTACTAATGGCGCACCGCCAGAAGGTGCGCCATTAGTAACCTGGATTACTAATGGCGCATTTAGTGCTGGTGCGCCATTAGTAAGTGGGCAGCAACAAGATATTTTGGACAGCCTCTCCTACCCACACTCACTTTCTCCCCACTTCATTCTCTCCACCTCCTCCTTGTCTCGGGTGCCTCCTCTTTTTCACCTCATTTCCACCATAGATTCATTCAAATTAAGTGGTTAAATTACCTTGTTTTGATAGGTAAGTAAGGGGGAAGCTATATTTATGTCCGGTGTGCGGCGTCACTCGATACAAGAAGAGGAAGAAAGCTCCTCAAAAAGTGGTGTGGTACTTTCCGATCACTCCTCGTCTGCAGCGGTATTTCGCGGACCCTAAGGTAGCAAAGCTCCTGCGTTGGCACGCGGATAGGGAGGAGAAGAAGTGAGAAGATGACGCAAATGATCCGGAGATAGATAAAAAGACAAGATGCTGAGTCACCCTAAGGAAGCGAGCCAGTGGCAAGCGTTGAACTTCGAAGACTTAGAATTTGGGAACGATCCAAGGAACATCGTGCTGGGCGCGAGCACTGATGGAGTCAATCCATTTGGCAGCCAGAGAAGCACACATAGCACCTGGCCTGTGTTTGTGTGGATGTACAACCTTCCCCCCTGGTTGTGCATGAAGAGGAAGTACATTCACATGAGTATGCTAATTGAAGGGCCGAAACAACCAGGGAACGACATCAATCTGTATCTGGGGCTACTGAAAGAGGAGCTTGACACGCTGTGGAAAACGCCAGCCAATACGTGGGACGCCGCAGAGAAAGAATATTTCCCTATGAGAGCCGCACTGCTCACGACAGTGCACGACTATCTCGGTTACGGATATCTTGCGGGGCAGGTAGTCCACGGATTTTCTGGATGCGTAAGGTGCATGGATGACACAACGTATCGCCAGCTAGATAGAGATCCCGGGTCTTCGAAAACCGTGTTCATGGGACATCGAAGGTGGCTTCGCGACGATGACCCATGGAGGAAACGCAAGGATCTGTTCGATGGTGAAACCGAACCCCGAAAACGCCCGTGTACGAGGAGCGGCGAGGAAATAGACAAGCTGTTGAAAAATTGGAAAGACTGTCCACTGCCGGGAAAGAAGCAAAAGGTGCCAGAGCAGGGAAAGAAGCGAAAGGCGCCAGAGCCGCTGCTGAAGGTATGGAAAACGAGGTCTGTTTTATGGGACTTGCCGTACTGGAAGATCCACGGTGTGTCTCACAACCTTGATGTCATGCATATCATGAAGAACGTGTGCGAGATTCTGCTTGGTGCTCTGCTCAACACGCCAGAGAGGACCAAAGATGGGCCGAAAGCAAGGGCAGACTTGAAATCAATGGGCATCAGGCAGGAGCTTCACGCTAATGATGATGATGATGATGATGATAATGAGGCGAAGCAGGAAACAGAAAGTCGTCGCAAAGGCAAAAAGGCCAAGAAGACCGGAAATGACTACCCTCCCGCGTGCTTCACTCTAAGTCAGGAGGAGATCGAGCAGTTTTTCACCTGCCTCCTAGGAGTAAAACTTCCTTACGGTTACGCGGGGAAGATAAGCAGATACCTAGACCCAGCGAAGCAGAAGTTCAGCGGGATGAAGTCTCACGACTGTCACGTGCTAATGACGCAGATACTTCCAGTTGCAATCCGTGGGATCATGGACGTGCACGTCCGTGAAATGCTATTTGGCCTAAGCAACTTTTTCGACGTCATCTCTCGGAAGTCAATTGGCGTGAGGCAACTCAGAAGGCTACAGGAAGAGATCGTGGTGATACTATGCGAGCCTGAGATGTACTTCCCGCCCGCATTCTTCGACGTTATGGTGCATCTGCTAGTCCATATCGTGGAGGATATCATCCAACTCGGGCCGACGTTCCTGCACAGCATGATGCCGTTCGAAAGGATGAATGGTGTCATCAAAGGATACGTTCAGAACATGTCACGTCCAGAGGGAAGTATAGCCAGGGGCTTTCTGACCGAAGAGTGCATCTCCTACTGCACGAATTATCTAGGCATCGAGAACCCCGTTGGTCTGCCCGTCAACAGGAACCTTGGCAGGCTCGCTGGATGGGGTCACCGTGAGGGTCGCCGCGAAATGCATGTCGACTTCGAGGGTCGACTCGCCGACTTTGAAAGAGCAAACCTAGTCGCGCTACAACACATAGACGTGGTCGATCCTTGGGTGGTAGAGCACAAAACCTTTATTGAGAAGACATACAATGACCGAGGCCAACAGAGGACGGACGGAGATATACTCAAAGAGGACAACTCATGTTTCATGCGTTGGTTCAAGCAGAAGCTTCTGTCAAGAAGAAGCCACGGAAGAACAACTCATATTCACCTTGTCACAGGGCGCCGAGCACAACCTGATGACCTATGAGGCGTACGATATCAACGGCTACACATTCTACACCGAGGACAAGGACATGAAGAGTGATGGTTATCAGAACTCCGGGGTAATGATGGAATCCTACATCGGTAAGGACAAGGATAGATACTCCGTGTCAGATGGGCCAAGAGCATCCTAAAAGCAGACCGATATTTCACCACCATGGTTATACCTGAAGCCAAATCCAAGACCGCGGGCGCAAACGTCACCGCAAAAAATGAGCCATGGGTACTGGCTTCCCAAGTGGACCAATGCTTCTTCATTACCGACCCGCCAAAGCCCAGTCGTGTTGTCATGAGGAGAGGCAAAAGGAAGATCATCGGAATGGATGGAGTAGCCAATGAGCAAGAATTCGACAAGTACGGCGACCCGAGGATCGAACATGACGACGATGATGAAGTAGCAGCATACACCACAAGAACAAGCAGGACCACCCTACCTAAAGGACGTCCATTCCACAGAAGAACTCCATTTGCGAAAAAGAAGGGCAAGAAGATTGTGAACAGATAGCTAGCTAAGATCGATTGTATTTAAATCGTAGCCTTCATTTCTCGATTGTATTTCATGGGCACTTTTTGAACTATCATGAATATTTTTAAATTTCATGGACACTCGATCTCGATCCCCCTCCATCTCGATCGCTATCCCACCTCGCCAGATCTGGTCCCCCTC